>NC_038243.2:10123394-10349096 GCF_000004515.6 Glycine max
ATATACGCGCGTTCTGTAATAAAGAGGCAATTTTCATGAATATGAATATATTTAATGTAATACGCTAAATTTCTAAGTTAATCTGATGATTCAAATTCAAATTTCGTGTTACGTTTAAGAATTTCTACTTGGTTGATGTAATTTTGTGCTCAGGGTTTCTTGAGTATCTCTTTGATTGGGATTTCACTGGCTATTCTACAGTGTGAAAACAAATATATGTTCCCATTAGCACATTGTTTTTTGTTTCTGTTTCTCCACTAAAACTTGCGTAAACCCCTTGGTGTAACCTTCTGCCCCTCGTTTGTTGCATCACATCCACATGGTTCACATTCTCAATATTCCTCCAAAGTCGTTTTGTATAAAAAAAACGGCGTGAAAATGGTATAAATGATTTCAAATTAAGTAGTAGTACTATTCACACTATTCTTGGACTTACAACTGAGCCAACTTCTGCATTCTTGCATTTTATGTAATTATTTTAAGGTAAATTATCACTAAATTCTATTTTAATTTTTCAAAACATTACTTTTTGGTTCTAATTCTTGTAAATTTTAATTTTTTTACATCAAATATAAATTAAATTCTTTCTATAAATTACATAACATGTATATAAATATATCACGTCACATATAATTTCGAAATTGTCACTGATATTACATAATGGCATTTTAAACACGTATCATATTACCACAAAAATTTATGTGTGGCGATACACCAAAAAAAATTATGCGTGGTAACATAACATATCTATATACACGGTGACAGACTCAAATTTTTTTTTCAGTGAAAGCAAAAAATAATCTAATATTTTCTCAAACCAAAAATTATATAAGCTTTATTTAAAATGGTAATAAAAAATTAAAAACAGTAAAATTTAAAAAGATAAAATGAGTAAAATTAGTATCAATTTATTATCTCTTTTATCTTTTATAACTATTTGCATTTATCTTATTTAAAAAAATTAATTTGTGGGAGTAACTTCTATTTTTTTATAGAAACAAAAAAAAATATTTATTCAATATATTCAAATAAAAAAATTTACTTTATGGTACAATTACCCACCATGTAGATGTGCTACTAATGTATATATACATATATCAAACCTGTTGCTAATATAACATTTAAATATATGTCGATGAAAATTATTTATAAAAAATCATGATGAACAAAATCATCAAAAATAACAAATTAAATTAAAAAATATTTAAGTCTTACATTTTAATTGCTATGTTACTTATTTAGTGTACTTGATCTAGGTATAATGCATTTAAGATATTTATTTGTTAATAAACTTAGTTGCAATTCAATAAGTATTTTTTTAGTGTTATTCTCAAGTTAGAATTAGAATTTCACTTTAATAATTTATGTAACAAAAGTTTATATTAAAATTAACATAAGTTATCGAAATGAAATTCTAGTTGTGATTAAAGCACTTAAGCAGTGAGAGATTTAGATAATATGCACGGTTAATTTCAATTGTTCTTAAAACACCTAAAATAGTTAAAGGTTTAGATAGTATATATGAAGTTATAGGTTCTAACTCACCACAACCATTATAAAAAAAATAGTTAAAATAGTATACATGTAATAAGTTTTATTTATTTATTTTTTATGTGATGCACATATGCTAGTTTGATCAGAGTGATTTGAAAGAGGGGATATAAATGTTTAGTAGGAAAGGATTAATGAAATCGTTAATGAATACGACATGGGGAGTTTGAAACTCAAATAGGAAAATCTAATTCTTAAAACTGGATGGCAAGTAAATATGAATTTGTGGGTATTCATCTGACCCTAATTTGATTTTGAAGGAAAAAAAATTGTTTGAATTGGGATCCAGTTTTCTTCGACCTATAATTTATTTTAAAAATATAAGTAAATTTTTTTAGCCATATGCTATGAAAATGACCTCCTATTGGTTTCAAGTCTTACACTCCTGTCAATGTTAGCTGTAAACATCAATAATTACTTGTTCATTTTAAGATATACATGAGAATTTCATGACGGAAAATCATTCTCCACAATTTTCTTTTTCTTCTTCTCTTGAAATATAAAGTTTCCTACATTACCTAATTTCTTTCTTTCAAACTAAACTCAGGCAAAGTCATCATAGTTGTGCAGCGTAGTAAGAAAAATGCCACACAAGAAGAATAGTTTAGCATGAATTGTTTAAACAATGAGTTTACACGCTTTTTGGCTCGTTGATCAATGAAAAAAATGCTTGTCACTTTATTACGTTTAATGTTTATACTTGAATCTAGTTGAATTTCGGAAAAATTCTGAATGATTTTTTCAACTTACATAGCATTTATTTAAAAGAAGTATATGTATAATAATTTAATTTACTTAACAATAATGAAAGATTTATATCTTCAATAAAATCACGTTTGAGAAGATACAAGATCAATTATGATACTTCCTAATGCCAAACCACACACACTATGAATAGTTAATGGAAGAAATGTGGTACAAAAGGTTGAATGGGGCCAAAATGTAGAAGCTAGCTTTTGGATCATATAGGATCCGTTTATTTGTGGGGCTTTTTTATGAAAAAAAAAGCATATTTAATTTAAAGATATTTAAAAATTATGATAACTAGATGAACTTAAAAAAATTAAACTAGATATAAAAGCTTCTTGTGCGTTTCTCTCAAGTTCAAAAGAGTAACTAAAAAATCTATATTATAACAACTCTTTTTCCCAAAGATCATCCAATTATATACATAATTCCCATTCACGTGTCAAAAGCTTTCATGCCAAACATACTCAAATGATTCCACACTTCAACCATGTCTTTCTCTTAAGTTGGAGAGTCTTAGCTTAGAATATCACCGTGTTTGCCAACCAAAGTTTTGAAGTAACACATAAAGGTGTTGCAATATAGCATTATGGCATATAAAAGAAAATTTGTGGTACATGAAGCTTCATCTAGTTTCAATTCAAATCATAAAAGATTTCATACCACACATGCTCAAATGATTCCAAACTCCATTAATGTTTTTCTTTTAATTTGGAGTGCCTAAATATTCCCACACTTCAACCATGGCCTTCTAATTTGGAGTATGTGTAATGATGAAGTGGATGAAGTCCTACATCCAATAAGATTAACGAGATTCTTTTAGTACATGATAAATTGAAGTCTCACACTGAATGATTATGATTAAGGAAAACCTTTTAAGAAGAAGAAGAAAGAAAGAAAGAAATCGGAAATTAAGAAGTGGGAATAAAATGTGAAAGAGATAAAAATTACCAATTGGTATAACTCAGAAAGAACACAAGTACAATGACAGTCAGTGTTGGATGAATCCAATGAACTTATTAAAGATTTCAAACTTAGATCGGAATCATGACCTAAAAAATTACCTATAGTTTTGGATTGTTCAAGCCTTCTTTACCACTGTTTACTCTAATTAATTTCTTCATTCTGGTATTCTAGCTTCCTTATCATCATCATCTATTCACATGTTATTTGAAAAGAAAGTGGCAAATCATTTTCTTTTGGAAGGCACTTTTCAAGCTCAACTCAAGTTAATTAAAAAAAAAAGTCTTTTATCAAATTGTTGGGATAAAATATTTGAGATATTATATTTGTACAACTAGGCTGTGCAATTATTATATTTGAGATATTATATTTTAAGAGAAGAAAAAGAAGAGAAATATAAGAAGGATAACGTGGCAAACAAAGATATCAATATGTCATTCTTACTCTTATTGCGATATACAAAAAGAATACAATCGTATATGTTCCCTATCTATTTGTGGATTCTTTGAATCCCATGACAAAGATTGCAGAGGTTCATACGTTGGGCCAAAAATTTTACAGCACAAAATTACTTCTAATAGAAAATTAATAATTAAGCAGCCTAAAGTTAAAATGATCTCTTAACATTCTTGTAATCTGAGTCTATGCATTCCAATTCAGCCCTGTAAGGATTGAGGAATTTGAGAAGTTCAGTTGCTTTCTCCTTAGTCTCATCACCACATCCAACTTGCAACACCAACAAGAGCTTCTGAAAGGCACCAACTTGAAGGGCCTCAACAAGGGTTCTCCCTTCATCTTTTTCTCCAAACTTGCACAGCTTCCAAATGGCAGAAACAGAATAGTCTGTGGTCAGTGGTGAAACTCTGAGAATTTTCTTCACCAAAAGAGGAATTGTTAGATCATTCCCGCAGGCTTTGTTCCTTCCTTCTTCAGAGCTGCATAGAGAGTCCAAAATGGCCGCAGCCTTCTCACACAGGCTCTTGTCTGAGTCAATGAGAATGTCAAGCAAAGAAGAAACCAAACCCAATTCAACAAATGCCAACCTCATCTTCTCACTTGATTTGGAAGAGGATGAGACCAAGTACCAAACCACCCTCAATGAGGCCTTTGTGATGGTTGGACTAATCCTCTTGTTGATGAACTCCAAGAGCACATTGACCCCTTCAATTTGTGACAAGGCCTCCACATGCTGCACATCACCAAAGGAAAGAAGCTCTTTCAATGCCACAATGGACTTCTCTTTCCCTGAGAGATCTTGGTGCTTCAAGAACCAAACCATGCATCTTAGAGAAGCCAAAGACCCCAAAGACTTGTGTGCCTCCAATTGAAGTGGAAACATCCAATTGAGTGCTGACAAAATCTCCTCAAGAACCACCACATTTCTCTCAACAGAATCATTGGCAAATGCATCAAATGATGAAGCCAATGCCACAGGTGCTCCATTGTCCACTATGCACCTCTTGTTCCTCTCACTCTCACCACCCCACCTCTTCAATTTCTGCACCAATTTAAGGCAACCATATTGGTCCAAACCCCTTGCTGAGGCCTTCACTTGCATCAGAAGCTCAGCAACCTCATTTGGGCTAATTGGTATCCTTGGTGTTGGAATCCTCTCCACCCCATGTTGCCTATTCTCCACACACCAATCTTGAATCATTATCCTGAGGGAATGGTTTGGAATCATGTCAAAGTTTCTCACAACCTGGTTTGTAACAGGACATGTGATGTTCCCTTCATCAAACCACCTCTCCACACTCTCCCTATCATAGGTTATCCCTGTTGACAATGTCACAGGATCCTTCATCAAGTCAAGGGAAATTGGACACCTGAAGTGGTTGGGAATCACCAACTCCGTGATGGATTTGCCACCTTTTCGGCGGTTATTGTTGCAGCCCTTCCTTCTCCTCCACCCCAACACCATCTCTAGCAATTAACCTGCTCAAAGAAACTAACCAAAGTTGTTTTTGTAAGGTGAACTGTACTTTTTGGTGATCAAGTTTGAAACAATTTGATGAGAAATATTTTGAAGGGTCTTAAATTCAATTGAGTTTGTTCATGTATGTACAAGCTAAATATAAAATATTTATAGAGAATCAGACACGCATAGATATGTCATGTCTCATGTGTGTATTGTGTTATATAAGTACAGGGTCAGGGGTCCTTGCTGTCATACATATGAATGAGTGTGTTCAAAGTTAGACCACCCCCAAAGAAAATACCATTATTCTAAGAGAGAAGCATTCAAATTTGAAGAGAGAGAGAGAGAGAGAGAGTTGTTGCATAATAGGAGTGAGGAGGATTTGAATATTGACCATTGAAGAGTTGAAGAAAAATTGTGAATACATGGTATAACCGTCAAAAGGGAAGAACGGGTAAAAGAAAAACAAAAGGCCTAAGCGATATTGTTGTTTTGTTATGGCTTCGGCGTTGGGGTGTAGACTCGGTGACACGCTTTCTACTAAGGAATAAGACCAACACAACACGTACAATATTATGCTACACGTTAATATTCATTTTTTCTTCTTCTCAATTTTATTCTTTTTGTTAACTGCTACGTATGTGGTGCTGTTTACTTTGTGATAAAGTTTTAAAATTAAAGTTCAATTAGGCTTCATTAAATTTACTATATATAGTTTTAAATTTTGGTTTATTTAAAAATATATATTTTTAATTTGATATCGTCTATTAGTATTAAAATGCGAATCGATTCAAATTGAAATTAAATTTAAGTATTAGGTGTTCGAAAGGAATAAAAATAATAATTATAGATACAAAATAAAATTAAATATTTAATAGTATAGTGAAAGTCAAATGACTTAATTAATAATATTGTTTGAGTGAGGACTTGGATTTCAATATAGAGGTGATATATAAGTTCATTTAATTAACTTTGAATTTACTTAAAATGCAATAACAATGTAATTTTTTCCTTTATTATTTAATAATAGTTTTTTATTTATGATAAGATTGTTCATTTTAAAAGTTGTATATACATATGATGATTTTTAATTGATTAACTCTGATAATCTATCAAAATTAATCTTATCTCTTCATTATATAATTAGGGTTCAATTTCTAAGTTCAAGCATATTGGAAACGATTAGCTTTACAACCGTCAAAGTTGAACTAACCAAATGGGCTAGTCTAGTGGCCCAACAAGCTAGGTCGAGTCTCCCTCTTAAAATTATGGGGATTTTCTTGTTTAATTTTCTACATCTAACACTTTTTTAAATATTTTAAAATTAACCCTGTTAACTTCTTCTTTCTTTGTTCTTTCATTATTTTTTTCATACATGATTCATTTTCGTTTCCTTTTGGTCGAGGTCCTCCTTCTTTCTTATGGCTAGTTTGGTCGAGGTCCTCCTTCTTTCCTGTGGCTAGTTTGGTTGAGGTATATTGTTGCGGTGATGTGTTGGCAATTCATGATTATCGTCATGGTTGATGTTACAGTGTAGTGGCGGAGGTATATTTTTTTATGCAACTTTTGTGCTAATAAACATACAAATTTTTAATCCGTGAGAATCATACGGATTTGTATAACCTAATTTTTTTTGAAAAATTAAAAAATTTTATTTTAATGTTATTTTTAATAAATTTAGTTATATTTTTTTTATAATATTTGTGTAAATATTATAACATTAACTAGATTTTTTATTTTGGCCTTATCCTATCACAATTGTTTTTTTTTCATGGTGTTGCAACATGAAATATAAGGTGAACTAGGATTTGGGTGTTATGGAAAGTTATTTAGATGTTACATTTATATTTATATGTTTGTATATAGACAAAATGGATCCAGGAAAATATTAAAGGGGAGTTGATTTTTTTATACACAATTATGTAATAAATTGTGAATTTCACACAAATATTTATTATTATTTTTATGTGTAAAACTAGAGATAAATTATGTAAACACTAACTTAATTAACACTATTTTGATATATCGACATACTTCGTTAGGGTTCGTTAGTTTGTCATTGAATTTTTTTAATGTTTTGTAAAGATGGATGAATATCAATGGATATATACAAAAACATAATGTCTGAAGAAGTTAATATGTATGAAGACAATGGAGAGGAACCTGGTGTGTTTGAAAATATTGATTGTTCTTATGCTTTAAATATTTCTCAAGTATTGATATGATTTTGTATTTTGTTAAAATAAATGAACGTTCCTTGAAGTCTAAGCATGTATTATCTCTTTTGTAGGTGTTTACTATTCGTGATGACATTTTGCATTAGGTGCGCTGTGTTGCGCGTATGATATTGGTTTTGTGAGTGTGCTAATGAGGTCAGACATAGATACAAGAAAGAGAGGAAGGAGCTCATATGTTTTAATTGGTTGTAACAGGACCATACAAGAAATATTTAGTACGAACAGTTGCTGACAATAAAAAATGTGAGTGTCTCTTTAAGTTACGACACTAAGGGACTTCTTTCGCATCACCAATAACCTGTCTACCTAAGGTTCTCCCTAAAATTTTGCCTAAAGCCCGACGCAATCTTCTAATTCTAATCATAATCTACAATTTTAAATAGTAATAACAATTAATGTTATCATTCAAATAATAGTTGAATTTCATTTTTCATAAAAAAAAATCATTCTATTAATAAAAAAAATTAAATTAACATTAAATTATTAATCTAGCAAACTAAAATATATCGTCAAAATCAAACTACAATTTACTTTAAAATATTTTATAAATTACTATTTAATAATTCATAAATAAATATTTAATTATTTTATAAATAACTATTTTAATACGTTTATATATTCATAAATCAATGTAAAAATTCATTTTTTAAATTTTTATACTTCACATCATTAATTCTGATCAAAATCAAAAGTACAATTTTATTTTTTATTTCTATTAAATGACTAATTCATTATTTTACAAATAATTATTTTAATACTTTTAAATATTTATAAATGAATTAAGAAATTCATTTTTTTATTTTTCATACTTCCAAACACTATTTATATAAATATTTAATATTATTAATGTAATAATATCTATACAGGTATATTAATAAAAACATTTGTCATATACAATATTACCTTTTTCTTTTGTTTAACTAAATTCTAAAATATATACATTATAAAAATTGGAATTTTTTTTATTTAAAATTTTTATAAATAACTATTTTAAATATAAAAAATAATTAAAATATTTATTTTAAAAATAATTAAATAACCAAAAAAATTATACATTCATTTTTAAATAAACAAAATTCATAAATAAATTATTTATTAAATAAAAAATTATTAAAAATCAACTTAAATAAACAAATATAGTTAATTAAATAAATAAATATTTAAAATAAACAACAATAATTATTTCTAAAATAATTAAATAACAACAAAAATTAAAAATTAATTTTTAAATAAAGAAATTAATTAAATTAATAATTTATTAAATAATAAAAGAAATAAAAATAAACAAAAATATGGATTGAGAATTCGTATAATCTATATGAATTCTCAATTTGTATTAATGCAATCAAAATTAAACTGAGATACAGATACTTATGACGACGAAAACGACGACAACACCAACAAATTAGTAAAGATAAAAGGAGGAATGAATGGAGGGGACTCATAGCGGCGCAAGAGGGAGAACGAAAAACGAAACACGAGTCAGGAGATGAATGTAGGGAGGAGAGTTGTATTTCAATTTTAATTATTGGGTGCATAAAAAGTTATTCCAGTGCAGTAGTAAGAATAAGCCAAAATTATGGTATAAAAAAGAACCTAGCAAATTTATCCATTTGAACTAAAAACATATTGGTAAAAACAACATTATTTAAACTTTCAAGCTTTAGTTTATTAATTTCTTTTTCACACTATTTTTAAATAAAAGTGAAATCATTTAGCAAGATTTATTTTATGCATATCTGAATTTTGTATACAAGAAAATAGATCAATTCTCATAAGATTATCGCAATAAGATTTTAATGTATTATTTTTTAAAATGGATTTTAATATATTAGTAATCCTACGTAATTATTATTATTATTATATTATTGTTATTATTATTACTTTGTAATAAGAGAGGAAGAAGATTCCATAAGAAATTGATTGCTTAATAAAATTGTTTAAATGATATTCAAGATCTCTCGTTGAAGGTGGAGGGAGAAGTTGATCGACACCTTCAATGATAGGTTTTCATAATCTAATATTTATTTAAGGATATGGTGTTTACTTTATTAATTTGTTTTACTTGAATACAAGATCTTAATAAACCATGTCATATACCATGTGAAGATAATTTTGTTATTCTTTGCATGATGTGATACTTCGTAAATATATAATTTATAACTTCTGCATGTTCAATGGAGGATTGAAATCGGTGGTACGCGGTGATGTATCTATCATTGAATTTACATATAGAAATTTTGGGTTTTCGCGTATTAGGGTAAAAGATTTATAAGCTTCATTTGATGGGCTCATAAGAATTTTATGTAAGTATATAAATCGAAATAAAAAAATAAAGCAATTAAAAACTTGGTTGTTTTGAAATTTTCAGGATCAACGTTAAACTTCTACATATTTGTTTAATGCTTAAAATAATTAGCTTAAGTTTAAAAAACAAGTAAAGACGTTCTACATACTAATACGTAAAGTTGACTCTTGAAACTATAGACATATTACCACCACCTTCTTTTAAATTGCTTTGAATTCAAATAACTTCGTTTGACGCTAGCATGCATTTACTATTAGATGTTGCACCCTAAAAGTAATTGATTTTTGTAGTCTATATTATATATATATTCCATATTAAAGAAGGTAAAACAAAAACACATTTATTGGTTATTTTTTTTTATTAATTATTAACAAAAAAATTCAACTATAAGATTAGACATAAACATTAGACCTTTTAGTTTAATTTATTATAAAAAATTATCTAATATAAAAGCTAACCACTTAAAATTATTTCAACTCAAAATCAATTTTAAATCTAAAATAAATTTCTCAACATATGACTAAATATGTAAACATTTAACCAAATTATGTTACTTTTACATGATTTTGAATTAATCAACATGAATCCAAATACAAGTTGCAACACTACAAAAATTACGGAATTACTAAATTTTGAATATTTTAATGTTGTTTGAATAAATTATGAATATTTTTATTTTAAGCAACAGATAAAAAAATACAATATATTGGTGAAAGTCCAATACATACATAATGTATCCTTCCAAGTACTAGGTAGCAGAGATCTGGCAATAGGACTTAGGAGTCAAATTGTGATAAATAAAAAATACATACAATATAGAAATGAAGTTAAATAATGTAAACGGTGATCTTGGAGCATCACATCTACTTTTATAACTTAAAATTTAGTAGGATGATTCAATTGATCATGATAGACTGGTTTATAATACAGAAAATTATCCTGAATAATATTGAATTCACAAACTAGTCTTTTATTTTATTTATGTTAGATTAGCTAAAGTAAAACTGGATTTAGATGATTTAAGATTTTAAATTTGAATATTATGGATATAAAAAAAAATACAACTGACAAAGAAGACTTTATTAAAAGTGATTATTGTCAAGATTTTTTTAACAAAAGATAATCATAGATAAAATTAATAGACATTTAAAAAAGAAGTAGAAACTAACCTTTTATTCAGTCTTGAGCAAGGTGTAGTGTGGTTTTAGTTTGACCTTTTCGTTATATTTAATTTTGGTGGCTTATTGAATAGCAAGATGATGACGCAACCCACCACAGGTGAGAGAGTTAGTCTCTGTTTTACCAAACCAAACTCCATTCTTGACACCTTCAAACCCAGCAATTGCATTGCAAAGGAAACCATAGCCTCAATTTTTCATTCATATTAATTAAGCCACCCATTTAATTATTATTTTTTCTTTTGTTTTTGGAGACTAAAGGCTATTGACCTCCTTGCGTGTGTGGCGAGACCATGATGCAATAATCACCATTCTATTCTCATCTTTGAAGAAAATTTATCATCGAGAATTTCAATCCTTTGCATAACGAATGAAGGCTTTTGATGGGGTACGGTGTTAGTTTATTTTTGGACTAATTCTCTTGCTTAGATTTGTATTTTTCTTTTCCTTACACTCATAATTTTTTTTTTGGTCTTAATGCTCTAACTCATAAGAAAAGTTTAACTTTGACTAATTTGAAATTAGAGATAAATAAGATCTAATTACGATACTATATTAAACAAAAAATAGTGTGCGTCAGATAAAATAATCACTCATTAATTAAGTAGATATACTTGTTTTTTTTTATTTTATAAACCAAATACAAGTATTAACCAATTTATAGCAACTCATATGCCCTCAATAACCAACTTGATCAATTGAATTAAACTTGTTGCTATATTTGGTTTAATATTTGCCATAACCAAACTCACATTTTAATTGTAGGTAAGCTATTCTTGTATATTTATGAATATAACAACGCTATTTTTAGGGGCAGTAAATTAAAAATATACATGTATAAAATAAAATAAAATAAAAAAGAAGAAAGAATTAAAGCAATTGTAGTAGAAAAACAAAATACATGATTCACAATTATTGTAGGCAAAATCTTCTCTCACTGTTCTAGTCAATGCTTTATGATTCCTCTTCGTTTTTCCGACCCTAAACTTAGGCACGCCTCCTAACTAACAGATTTATATTATACTGCTTCTTAATTAAACTATGAAATTTTTCTCTCTCTTATAACAACAAGTCAACAACAATCAACTTTAATTTGTAGGAATTTCTTAGTTTCATTAAATCCGAGATATATATTGGCTGGAGCAGCCAAAACTGCTTGATATAGTGGGACAAGATTTTTATATATGCATTTTATTAGTGCTAATTCATACTAGAACATGCATCTAAAATCTGATTATAACATAAACAACTAATGTTATTTTTGCATTGTGATGAGAATTTTATCCTGTAAACTTATTTTTTTATAGAAAATATTCAAAATGCATATTCATTTTATTTCAAACTCAATCTTAATCAAGTAAATTAATTTCATAAAACTAAGATATAATCTAATTAAAACAAGTTTGTAAATAGTTATTCAAACACACACTTTTAAAAATTTGACTGTCACATGGTGGTGTAAGTAGTTGAGGAGACATGATACATAGCCAATTATTTCCCAAGTTTGTGTAAGTAACATGCTGCAGCCAATTGAGGCAATTAATTGTGTTATTGTGAATTACTCCATTCCATTTTAATTATAAAACTTTTTTAATTAATTTATCTTCTTTAAGAAAAATATTTAAATTAATTAATTACATTAAATTTGTCAATTATTTATATTATAATTTCAAAACAGGTCTTGCTAACCAATATACTTCTGACATTGGTTAAGAAACTAAAAGGAAAAATGATTTATTATGTAAATCATAGGAGAGTGTAAAAAAGATTCCAGTGTAATTTTTTATCTTCCAATAAAAATATTTATATTTTAAATTTCTTAATCAATGTTCTTAGGATATTTGTTAGCATTTGTCTTCCAAATATTATTTTTTTATTATCTTTCTATTTACTTAATTGTTTCTCACTAATCACTAATATTTAGAGAGAGAATAATTAAGTAAGGGTATATGTGGAAAAAAAATAATTAATACATCTAGAAATTAAAAATGACATTATAAAAAGGGATAAATAATTTTTAAAAATATTCTTATAATTAAGGAAAGAGAGAGTATGTAGTACTCCTTTTTTTCCAATTATAATTATTTTCATCTGATATTTTAAACAAATTATAAAAATCAATAAATATATGAAAAAAAATTTTACAAAATTAACCTAATCATTATTAATTCATTTTTTGTTTTTTAGGTCATACATTAATATTATAATGGATATAAGTAAAAAAATAATTAATGTTACATTATTGAAAAACTAAAATAATAATTATTTTAAAATAAATTTTTTATTCTTTTGGACGTCAAGAAAAATGTAGGGTACGAGTTTAAATTTGAAAATCGAACAAACATAAGCCCCACATTATACCTAACACGCAAAACAGTTTAAATTATTGGAACATTTACACAGAACACCTATACAGGGAGAACATATTATATGTAAGGATCTACTATAAATCAAGTTTAATTATTGTGTTGAAGATCAGTAGCCAAATTAAAACTTAAAGTAAGTTGCTTGATCACTAGGATACAAAATTGAATTCTCTGCTCTTTATTATTGTATATATATCAGTAAAGTAAGCACGGGCCGCCCTAGTTAGGTATGAATATGAAGTCAGAAAAATCAAATAACAGCTCCTGCCGGCGATCATGGAACCATTTCCTTTCTGTAAATAGATCATTAACCACCTTGATGAATGACACTCAGATTGTATATATACTGGAAAAAATTAGGTATCCCAAAGGAACAGGCTCCTTAATTGTTCATTTTTTTATATAGATAACCACTCATTTTTATGCCCTAAATTTGAGATCTTATTTATGAAATATGATAATTTTGTATGTATCATGTTTTCCTTCTCTTGCACTTTTTTTCATGAAACTATGCATTTTCTTTATATATATATATAATATTGAATTATTATATTTTTAATTAATTATTAAAAGAAGGGTTTTAGTTCTCTTAATTTCTTTAATCAATATTCAATTTTCTCCTATCAATAATAATAAAGTGAAATGGGTCAAGTTGGGTGTTTGGATGCTACAAGTTTTTAGCCTATTTTGCAAAAGTTAAAATATGCACTTGGCCTTTAGTATATTTAAAAACTTATTTTATTATAAAATCTTTTTAGATAGGTCGGTAAACATATTTTTGAATAGTCAAAAAAATTATATTTTTTTTTGGTTTTTCACATGTATTTTCTTTTAAAGATAATTTTAATCAAAACACAATCATGTAAACACATCTCTCTTTCGATAGAAACTTAAATCTTGATTCATCTTATTAAGAGAGATATAGCTCCTTTTGTTAGTAATCTACATCTTTAACTTAAATAGGAAAATGAGTATAAATTTTAAAATATGCAATAATCATAAGATTGTATTATTTATATTTACTTAAATAAACTAGTTTGTTATGCCTAAAAAGACTTTTTTGACCTTACTTTTTTAAACTCTTTAAAATAAAAGCCAAACATATTTTCAAACAAACTCTTATTAAAAGCAGCATTTTGTTTAGCATCAACCTTAAAACAAGAATATTTGAGGCAAATTTTAGAATTTAAGGTGATTCTCTCAGAGATTATATCTAGTAGGGTACTTTTAAGATTCTGATATTCAAGCCAATGTTATAAGAGAAGATGAAGTGTGTAAAATTAGAGAGCTATTTAAGCTTACTTATAGGACTCATATTAAGTCAGGGTAGTGTTTATTTTTTGATAATGCATGGGGTGCCTTAATTAATAATGTTCACGATCCCATGCATGTCTTAGTGAATAGTAGCAATGTTCTCGAGTCTTGAAGAGCGTTGGACTATATGATTTGTTGATTGAACTTAGTAGTAGCATTTGGCCACTGTGTTTATTTATTTACTTTAGAACTCTTTTTAAAAAAAAACGAGTATAACAAAAATGAGATTTTTAATAAGTGAATCTTAGCAGCTTCTCTTTCTTTACTCCAAATAGCAAATAGACAATGGCTTCTCACTTATGTATTGCTAAATATTTTTAGGGTTTTTTTTCGGTTGCTAAAATAGCTAAGGCTACACTTGTGCCACACTTGTGGATGTTTAAACTTTTATGTTTCGCCTATAGTATGGACATGGAGATAAATGGCTTAATAATGGTGTGTCAACAAAATAAAGTAAAATAAAAATACCTCTTTATTTTATATTTTCAAATTAAGCTGAACAATATTGTCAATATAAGCTGTACAGAGAACAAAATAACCTCTGAATTTACAACCTCTCAATCAAATTAGCTTATTTATGAAAGGGCAAAAATCATTCTGAATCTGTTTCAGGAAGATCCTAAAAGAACAAAGTAAAACAACATACTCCACCACACAGCTCAGCCAACTGACCTCCCTGTCCTTCAACAAATGCAATGCTCCTACAAATTTTTTGGAGCTGCGACACTCTATCCACATATAAAAGACTATTTAGTCTCAAAGATGGGTTATCAAAGGTTGGGAATTCATTCTTGCCTGATGAATGGAGAAGAACTCATTTCTGTACTGTAAAATGACTCTTCTGGGTTGATTTCATATACATCATCATCCTTCTCATCGTCCCATTTGATGATCTCCCTTATGTATTTGAATGCCTCATCCACTGACGAGCGATCCCAGCCTCGAGTTTGCCCCACAAACAACTTCTGGTTGGTTAGGGAATAATAAAGCTCCTTGAACCTCATAGCCACATAGTAATATGCTTGGTGTGCTAGGGCATGATTGTTGTGATGGGGTCTCACGGGACAAAAGTCTCCAAACCACTCACAAGTTGACAAAGGAACTTTATTTATCTTGTCTTCAAAGACATCATATTTATTTAGGAGAAGCACAAATGGGGTATCTTTGAAACAAGGATGCTTCACCAGACTCTCGAAAAGATCTTTGCTTGCCAGGAGTTTGTTACGAAGCTGACAGGTACTAGTAGGCCACATCTGGTCATAGTCACTCAGGGAAACACAAAATATGATTGCCCTCACATCTTCAAACATTTCCAACCACTTGCAACCGTCATGTAATCCCTTTGAATTTACGCGAATCAGTTGATATCTGAGTGAATGACAATGTCAAGGAGTGAAGAACAAGTTCAGAAGCTTCTGTAAAATAAGAGAAAAGGCGATGGAAGAGAATGATTTACTTGGTTAAGGGAGGAGGGTAATTGCTGTTTTCACTGTATATCTCAGACATGGGACTCCTATCATCAAATGAGAATTCCATGAAGGCAAGACCATTGCTCTGAGTGACTCCTTCAGCATATAATATATCCTTATCAGAAGGTTCATACTCATTGCTTGATATTTCTATTGCCTGTGCAGGATCAAATATCATTAGACACCTTGATAGCAGAAACACATAATGGAAGTCTATATTTAAACTTGTTTTTACAATATCAGCCAGAGAAATATGACAAATCAAAAGTACAAAAGCTAGAGAAATAAAATTATTAGTTAAAATATGATTATACGTATCATAATGTATTATTGCCTGTGCAAGATCACACATAATGGAAGTCCATATATCTTTAGGTTATTATTTAAATTATTAATCAGAGACAAATGACAAATCAAAAAGTACAAAAGCAAGAAAAATCAAATTAGAAGTTAGTAAAATCTGATTCTACTCCACCTAGGTACATATTATATTAGAAAAAAGTGAAAGACTAACATATATTTTATGAGCCAAATTTAGATAGACTACAAGACAGGAAGGAGTTATACAACATAAGATTGTGATCAAGTGCTAGGAAATATACAAGACAACACCACACAGAAATATACGAGACAATACCACTATATACTTATCAAGAAGACAAAATAGTAAATATGAAATAGTAGAGTTATACCCGATCCAAGAAATATTTAGCAACATCGGGAAGATTATGTAATTCCTTTCTTCTCTTGTATGTTTCCTGAACAGCAGGATCTCTCCAGATTTCATCTACCATAGGAGCATACTCACGTGTTGCAGCAGGGAAGAAGGCCTCCAAATCTCCCGTGGCCATAATATCCAGTAACCAGTCAGAAAAATGCTTGAATCTTTGATTGATAGAGTAAATGCTTGGCTTCTTTTCATCAGCTGCTGTTTCTGCTAAATTTATTTTACAATTAGATTCACTCACAGAACTCCATCCTTTCCAAAGACATTACAAAAATACTATTATCAAATTGTACCAGGTGAAAAAAATGATGTGGTATCGAGAATTGCTATTGCTAACTTGAAAATTGTTCCTTAAAAGGACAAATGATCAAATATACCAATTAAAACATAGTTGTATTGCCTTGTAGTAGTAGCAAATAATGGGCAAGGAAAAAGAACTCTTAACAAGATGTTAGGCTACCTGTTAAGCAGGTGTATGAAGGGAGGACCCATAGCAAGTATAAGCAGAAGCCAGAGCAACAACCAGAGCAGCCAGAACCAGGGTTAGGTAGCTGATTAAGATCAGTTACAGTTAATAGTTAGCATTGTAACTGTTTAGGACAGTTGAAGGTAGTTAGTTAGCTAGTCTTTAGCTATAAATAGAGACTAACTGCCTGGAATTACTCATTCTTGGGTAATCACGATGGTTGGTTAGGGAGGCTAGGCTCTGATCCCTAGTTGTACGTTTGTGCCACAAGATTAATAAAACAAGAGTTTTGGCTAGTTCTATCACTGCTATCAAAGCAAAATTTCGATCCAGAAACGTGAAGCTATTGATGGTTTCAACATGAGGAAGCATGGATGCACGTGTGGAATTTCTGGAACGGGGCTATGAAGGCATGATCAACACGCGTGAGGACGTCACGAGTCTGAAGCGATTCTTTGAAGATGAACGGATCAAGCAAGCAGAGCTGAAGGAACAATTAGCAGAGCTAATGGTGACAGTGTGGAACTCATTGAGCACCAATCATGGAAGCGGAAATCGCGACCATGCAGAACACCAGAATCACGATTATCGCGATCGCGATCAAGAGGTAAAGTGGCGCAAACTCGAGATTCCAATTTTTGACGGAGAAGATGCGTTTGGCTGGACAAATAAGGTGGAATGCTATTTCAAGATTAAAGGCATGGAGGAAGAAGATCGAATCCAGGCAGCCATGGTCGCAATGGAAGGGAAGGCATTAACCTGGTACCAGTGGTAGGAATTTTGCGCAAAAAACCCTAATTGGACCGATTTCAAACAAGTTGTGATTCAGCAATTTCAGCCTTCGATGAACCAAAGCCCCTATGAGCTACTACTCAGTCTGAAACACGAAGGAACAGTAGAAGAATATCGTGAAATGTTAGAATTATATGGAGGTCCGCTGAGAGGAACAAAACCTGAGTATTTGAAAGGGATATTTTTGAATGAGCTGAAAGAGGTGGTGAGGGCAGAGCTGAAGTTGCATCCAGTAAACTCTCTCCCTGAACTAATGGACTATGCACAACGGATAGATGAGAAAAATTCACTAATGGAAAAAGGTAATGCTGGAGGAAACAGAGGAGGTTTAACTAGAAGTTACAGTTCCTCAAGAATTGTAACATGGGATCCAGGAAACAAAGTCACCATGGCAAAAACAAGAGAGACGAGCTCGAGCTCAAAATCAAATAGTGTGAAGTCCATTGGAGCATACAGAGGTAGGCCTTTTAGGAGGCTTTCAAATGCTGAGTTCCAAGAGAGGACAGGAAAAGGACTTTGTTACCGTTGTGATGGAAAATTTAGCCTGGTCATACATGCCCCAATAAATAATTCCAAGTCCTTATTTTGGGAGAAGGACAAGATGAAGAAGACAAAAAAGAAGAGGAGGCAAGACATGAGAAACAGCTGCAGAGTATTCAGCTGTCCCTGTACAGCATGCCAGGATTGACTTCAAAACAATCCATCAGACTTTGGGGCAAAATTGATGAAAACAGAGTCATTGTATTGGTGGATTGTGGTGCCTCTCATAATTTCATTTCTGCTGTAGCAGTGAAACAACAGCAAATTCCAGTCACACCTACTAAACCATATACTGTGGAAGTAGGGGATGGACAAAAAATCAGGTGTGAAGGAGTTTGGAATAATGTAAAATTGCAGATCCAAGGAATGAAAATCCAGCAAGACTTATTTGTCTTTGAAATGATGGGAGTGGATGTGGTATTAGGGATGGAATGGTTGGCATCTCTAGGTGAGATAAGGGCTAATTTCAGAGAGTTAACTCTGAAGATACCTGCAACTGAAGGATCATTCACATTAAAGGGAGAGCCTGCAAGGGCTAGATCTGCTGCTTCGCTGAGATCCATTGTCAAGATCCTGCGAAATGAAGGAGAGGGATTCCTATTGTATTTTCAAGATATACAAGATGTAAAGGAAGCAAACTTGATGCCGACATGGATGGAAGGTATTCTTGAGGAATATAATGAGGTATTTCAGAACCCTGGTGGTCTTCCTCCTTCAAGGAGACAAGACCATAGGCATTGAATTAAAAAATGGAGCTGAAATCCCCAACATAAGGCCCTATAGGTACCCTCATTACCAGAAAAATGAAATTGAGAAGCTAGTTGATGGCATGCTGAATTCAGGGATTATTAGGCCCCGTATCAGCCCTTATGCAAGCCCTATTATACCAGTGAAAAAGAAAGATGGAGGATGGAGATTTTGTGTGGATTATAGGGATCTCAATAAAATAATTGTCCCCAATAAATTTCCTATACCTATTATCGATGAACAACTTGATGAATTAGCAGGTGCAGTAATCTTTACTAAACTGAATCTTAAATCCGGTTATCATCAAATAAGAATGAAGGAAGAAGATATCCCAAAATCTGGATTGAGAACCCATGAGGGTCATTATGAGTTTGTAGTAATGCCTTTTGGTCTCACGAAAGCCCCTTCCACGTTCCAAGCCTTAATGAATGAGGTATGTGGCCATACCTAAGGAAGTTTGCCCTGGTATTTTTTTATGATATCCTCATCTATAGCAGAAGAGGATCATAGAACTCATGTGAGAGCTGTCCTATCCCTATTGGCTGAGAAAAAATTGCTGGTCAACAAGAAAAAGTGCAGTTTCAGGCAGAGTCAATTAGAGTATTTGGGGCTCATAATTTCGGAGGAAGGTGTAGCTGCAGACCCCCAAAAACTAGAGGTCATGAGAAGCTGGCCTACTCCTAGCGATGTGAAATCCTTAAGGGGATTTCTGGGTCTCACAGGATATTACAGACGTTTCATTCAGAACTATGGTAGGATTGCAAGGCCTTTGTATAACTTGCTAAAGAAAGATGGTTTTAAATGGAATGAGGAGGCTAAGGAAGCTATCAGAAAATTGAAGATTGCAATGGCAGAAATTCCTGTTCTCGCTGTACCTGATTTTACTCGACCCTTCGTTGTGGAGACTGACGCGTCTTATAAGGGATTAGGGGCAATGCTGATGCAGCAGGGGAGACCATTGGCTTTTCTAAGTCAAACTCTCTCCGATAGGGCTCAGAAAAAAGTCAGTTTATGAGAGAGAACTCATGGCTATTGTGTTGGCAGTACAGAAATGAAGACACTACTTAATAGGCTACAAATTCACTATATTGACAGATCAGAAAATTCTGAAGTTTTTAACTGATCAGAGATTACTTGGAGAGGATCAGTTTAAATGGACTTCAACGCTAATGGGGTTTGATTTTGATATAGTGTATAAGCCAGGATGTGAGAATAGGACAGTGGATGCATTGTCTAGAAGAATGACATATTCGGCCATTTCAATGATCAGATTTTCTGATAAGGAACAGTGGGAGTCTGAAGTTTTGGCTGACCCGAAACTGAAGAAAATTATGCAGGATTTACTGGTAAATGGATCTGCACATTCAGGATATTCCTTACAAGATAAGAAATTATGGTACAAAGGCAAGTTAGTAATTTCTAAAACATCTCACAAGGTACAAACACTTATGACAGAGTGTCACAGCTCTGTTGTAGGGGTCATTCAGGGTTTTTCAGAACATTTAAAAGGATAACAGCCTCAGTTTATTGGGAGGGTATGAGGCAAGACATATTACGGTTTGTGGCTGCATGTGAAACATGCCAACAGAATAAATATCAGGCCCTATCCCTGGCTGGTTTGTTGCAACCTCTTCCTAACCCTACACAGGTTTGGTCTGATATATCTATGGATTTCATAGAAGGACTACCGAGAGCACAAGGGAAAAACGCAATTCTGGTTGTGGTAGACAGATTGACTAAGTATGCTCATTTTATCCCCATTAGTCACCCCTTCACTGCAAAGGACATAGCTGATCTATTTGTCCAAGAGGTTGTGAAATTGCAAGGGTTTCCAAACACCATCATTTTTGGCCGGGATAAAATATTTCTGAGTCAATTTTGGAGGGAATTATTCAAATCTGCTGGAAATTAATTGAAATTTAGTTCAGCATATCACCCTCAAACGGATGGCCAGATTGAGGTGGTCAATAGAGGAGTAGAAACATACTTAAGGTGTGTTACAGGGGAAAAACCAAAGCACTGGCCTTCCTGCTTAAGTTGGGCAGAATTTTGGTTTAATTCTAACTATAATTGTTCATCTAAGCTCACTCATAGAATGGCAGAGGCAAATAGAGCTTTTGCACATTTTCGTTAATCCATGAACAGGATCATTTCAGGGCTCTCTATGGGCAAGACCCACCTCAATTGCGTAAAGGCACCACTGTTTCATCAGCAGTAGAGGAGGTCAACAGACTGACCCAAGATAGGGACTCTTTGTTGGACCAACTCCAAACTAATTTGCTTAAGGCTCAGGACCAGATGCAAGCCTATGCCAATAAGCACCATAGTGAAGTTAACTTGGTTGTGGATGATTGGGTTTACCTGAAATTACAGCCATATCGGTTGACATCTTTGGCTAAAAAGTTGAATAAGAAATTAAGCCCTAGATTTTATGGACCATATCAGATTTCTAAGGTCATTGGTAAAGTGGCCTATCAGCTCAACCAACCACCTGAGAGTAAAGTACATCCAGTCTTTCATGTGTCTCTATTAAAGAAAGCCATTGCTCCTGCGGTGAAACCCCAACCCTTGCCTCCTCTGCTGACTGATGAGCTGGAACTAAGGGTAGAGCCTCTAGCTGTAAAGGCTGTCAGAAACCTGTTAGGTTACCGATTACGCAAGTGTATGAAGGAAGGACAAATGACAAGTATAAGAGGAAGTCAGAGCAGCAGCCAGAACCTGGATTAGGTATCTGACTAAGATCAGTTACAGTTAGTAGTTAGCTTTGTAACTGTTAGTAGTTAGCCTTGTAACTGTTCAAGTTAGTTAAAGGCAGTTAGTTAGTTAGCCTTGTAACCATTCAAGTCAGTTAAAGGCAGTTAGTTAGTTAGCAGTCAGCTATAAATAGAGTTGGACTGCCTAGAATTAGGGGGAGGAATAATCACGGTGATTGGTTAGGGAGGCTAGGCTCCAATCCATAATGGTGCATTTGTACTGCAAGAGTAATAAAACAAGATATTGGCCTGGTACCATCAAAACCATCCTGCAGGCACAGCTGAAGTGCTCATCCAATGGAAAGATTTACCTGACTTTGAAGCCACATGGGAATCGGTTGTTGTTATGAAGCAACAATTTCCTGCATATCACCTTAAGGACAAGGTTGCTCTATTGGCGGGGAGTATTGTTAAGCTACCTGTTAAGCAAGTGTATGAAGGGAGGACCCATGGCAAGTATAAGCAGAAGCCAGAGCAGCTGCCAGAACCAGGGTTAGGTAGCTGATTAAGATCAGTTACAGTTAGTAGTTAGCCTTGTAACTGTTTAGGACAGTTAAAGGTAGTTAGTTAGCTAGTCTTTAGCTATAAATAGAGACTAATTGCCTGGAATTACTCATTCTTGGGTAATCACGGTGGTTGGTTAGGGAGGCTAGGCTCTGATCCCTAGTCATACGTTTGTCCCACAAGATTAATAAAATGAGAGTTTTGGCTAGTTCTATCACAAGACAACAAGTAACCATTGAAAATGACCTTATTTAAATGGTTTAATTGAAAATTCGGTTTTTGATAGATACCCCAATGGTGTCAATTGATCCATGTTATTGACCCTTGGAGTGAGATGAGCCTTGGTGGTAGTTGTTATTATTAGTTTAGATTATTTTTATTATAAAAATGTTTAATATTGTCAGACAAAATATCAAACGAAGTTAAATTTGAAGAAGCTTAACATCTTAATAACAAATAATGAGTTTGTTACATATTGGAACAAAATTGCAGACAGCATTTGGTATATCTCTACAAAATCAAAGAAATTGTTATCCAAAAATTACCTTTATGGGTTGGCAAATAAGGGCAACATAAAGCAATTATTTTGTTCCCTACTCCCCAAAAAGGACTACAAGTTCTTCATTAAATGTTCCAATTGGACAACAATTTGAGACAAACCATGAAGAAAGAATGACAAATAAATTGATATAGTGAGCGTATATACAACAAAAACCCACTAGGTGAGTGAGAGTAAGAAATACACTGAGCAAATGCATAAGCTACAAGCATTATTGAATTATAAAGCATTAAGCATCACTTTGTATGTATTTAATAGAACAAAAGAAATATAAGTAAAGAAAATATATAGAACAAATGTGATAAGCTTCAGAATTTTTTTATTTGTTTCATGAGCCCTTACAGAAAAATCAATATTTAGTTTCTTGATAATAATAACAAATGCCACGAAATAGTAGAAAGCCAGTGGCACTTCAACTTAAAGAGAAACGTTCCCATCAGACTGTCAAAGAGGAAGAAAGGGAAGGAAAGTAAAATTATACCTTGTCCAGATCCTTCACCTTCTAATGAAGTAGATTCTCTCTCTGCCAGAGCTTCCTCTTCAAACTGCTCTCGTCCTTCAAGCAGAATGCTGAGATACTTGTACATATTGCTTTGAATCATAAGCTTGATGTTTTGTGATTCTTCTGCAGAAAACTTGTTTCCATATAAAAACTTGGCCTGTTCCACAGATAGAGAAAATGAAAGCATTAAAAATTAGAAATGATAAAATACAAAAAAAAAAATAATAATAATCAGTACCACACCATTAACAGTTTAACACCAGGTAAATAGATAAATAACCATTGCAAGATGTCAAAATGAAGATGTGCCATAACTACAATAAAGCCTGTTCCCACTAAAAATATGTCATAACCATGTAAACTAAAATAACACAGTTTTCAAAAAATATCTTCTGCCATATGTACACTGAAAAAGCCATCCATAATGAGCATATGAGAAAACACTAGACTAAAAACAAAGGTACAGATGGGTTTCCATTATCCATCAGTCTAAGACATACACATTTGAATGCGTCTAACTTCTCGTTTAAATATACATCTAACTTCTAAGTATGTATGTATTGTGCAAACATACATAAATGGTATGCATTAGCACATTTTATGAATGTGACAAGCACATGGAACATTCATACACAGAACTATTGGTATATGCATGCATGCACGTATCATCCATAAAACAAATATCTATACAACATATATTTGTGATAGTGTGGATGAGCACATGTATATATCTAAAATCCTAAGAAAATAATCTACTGTATAATTATATAATATAACTAGCAGCCCACCAGCATCCATTGCATTACGAACCAAGCACATAAACTGTGACTCTACACTAAAGTCCTTTGTCAGGCAAAGAGGGAAAGCCAAAGATATTGATCACAAACCGCCAGACTAAAGTTAATAAGAACAGAAAGGTATGAATATGTGCAGCTATGAGACAGAGGATGAGAAAGATGGAAGAAGTGAAAGAGAAAGGAAAAAAAAAAAAACATACCTGTTTGAATAGAGTAGCTGTTCCAGATCCTTCCATACCAAACAACAAAAGTTTCTGAACTCTACCATGCTCCAAATATTCAGGCACAGATCTTGTTGAATAGTTAGTAGAATTATCTTTGACCCCAGGAGGATTAGTAGGAGGTACAGGCAATGACAATAATGAACAAATGAAACGAGTGGATGCCTGCCTACCATAAACCAAACTAATATTGTATAAAAAACCAAATCAAGACATACACTTTTAAGCTCAAATAGAACAAAAGATATATGTTATTATCAGATAAGAGAGAACCTTTCCCCATATGTTTCCCTTAATATTATTTTGCCCTTCTTCCTCATAAGATCCATCTTCATAAACCCAGAAATGGGTATCTCGTGGACATTGAACATTTGCTAGCTGAAATGATATCCACCAAATCACAAATAAATCATTGATGAGATGATAAAGGCAACAAATTACAAATAGATAAACAAAACATAATTTGCAGCCTTCCAATGCAGTTAGACATAGAGACCAAAAGTGAAACATGAGAGCTTAATGGTATATGATTGCAGCAAATATCATATCTACAGGAACGAGAAAGACAAGATTCAAGATTTCATTCACTTGAGATGGTCTAAAAGCATTAAAAAGAGGAAGCTGTCTACTGAAAAGTCCTTGCAGTCCTCCTTTCAAGACAAGCTTCATAAGATCTTAAGTTACTTTGGCAAGCATTGTTCTTTAAAAGTTACAAAGATGTGCAGAATAAGAAACAAACATCAAAGAAATGATAAGTGAGCACGAAAAGAAAGAACTTAAGTGAAAACAGACATTTTAAATACAAATTATAGGTATACCATAACAAAAAAAATAAAAATAAAAATTGAAGGACCATCATAAAAACCATGAATGAATTCTTTATGCATCGAATCTAAGGGACTCATAAACCATGTTAAACTTGATTGTTGATTGTGAACAAGTAGAAATTATGGTTGTGTTAAAAATTTTAGAGCAAATTACAGCAACACCCCCTGAGCTTTTATCAAATTACACATAACCCCACCCTTTTTGATTTTCCTATAATAACAGCCCGTTAAGTTTGAAAACACCACATTAGCATCCCTTTATATGTTTGAAAACATTACAGTGACCCTCCCTCAACACCCCCTCAAATCTTACACTAACATCCCCTACAAGGGAGGTGAATGTAATGGTTAAAAATGCAGGGGATGCTTGTGTAATTACACAAAACCCAAAGGGTGTTGCTGTAATTTGCTTAAAATTTTAAGAATTTAACCGAATGCATGTGATGCTAGACTTATAGTACCATTTTAGTAATCAGGTAGCTTAAATGTTTGAAATATTGCCTCTTAATTTAATGGGGAACTGCTTAGAAAAAAAATTAATGTGCGTCCAGGGTTAATATACATGATCTTTTTCGTTGATAAAACTTTACCCTGCACAGGTAGTAGTTTATGTAATGCTTTTTTCTTAATATTGATAGTATTTGGTAAGAATTTGATAATAACAAGCAAAATCCAAACACTTAAATGCTTATAAACAGAAATGGCCACAAGTTGACTGATAATAATTAATAACATGGGTCTGTATTCATTTGTGTTTTTCCCTTATAAAACCAATTGTCTATAAACTCGTGAAACACTCTACAACAATCAATATTCAGTCAGTAGGGTTCCCACATGGTAATTCACACACAACCTTAGTTGAAGCCCAAACATAGAAAACCTTGACGCTCAGCTAAGGAATTTGGTATCTAATCTTCCAAACATAGAAAACCTTGACGCATTCTAGCCTTCTAGTACATTCACTGACTTCCATGTTTTACTATTTCATTCAGAATCTAATCTTCCAAACACAGATGAAAGTAGAAGCATGATTATTTATTTGATTACCTTTAACATTCTAAGCTCAATCTTTGTTATTTCACGGCCATTCATGTAGACTCTAGTATTCCCATTGCTCGCGTCCGTCTGAAGCTTGCCTCCAATATTTAGCTTCGAACTTATTATTTTATCGGGCTTTTCTCCCTCCTGAAATCAATCCATCACATCCAAATTCAGCAAAACAATAATAAAGCAAAATCCAAAAACAGTAGTTCCTATATTTTCCAAAGACTGACAAACACAAATACACACAAAATACTACATATTGAAACATTCAACTTGATATATTTTTTCCATTTTCACCTTGCCCCAAAGTCCAGAGTCCTTATCATACCAATACCTCCCAGGCTTCAACTTCTGAGGAGGGATAGGGCAGCCCAGAATCTCAGCCAACTCCTCTTGTCTTAACTGCCTGCCATTCACAACAAGCTGCTCCGGCCGAAGCTGATTCGCAGGACACTCCTTTTCAGCCCTCATTATCTGATTAATCTCCAAAGAACTACACACTTTCGACAACATTCTGGAACACTTCCCCAAAGTCGACCTCTTCGACTCATCAATTGGCTTCCCAATGCAACTCACGCATTTCCTTCCCTCAGGCATAGACCCCATCGCTTTCAGCACACAGTTACTGCAATACCTTGAATCACACACCAAACACGCTTCCTTCTCCTTCAACCTGTTGCCATTCCCGCATCTGCTACAAATCCACCGCTTCTTATTCCGTGACGGTGACGCGGTCACCGGCGATCCCACCGGCTCCGTCGCCACAGACCGCGGCGACGGATAATCGTCGCCGTCGTCGTCCTCCGAGTCCCTCGGAGTGTGAAACGTCACCGTTATCGGCCGTTTGCCAGCTCCGGTTCCGCTCCGCGGCACTGGAGCCGAATTCGGAGGCGTCTGCGGCGCAGACGCCTCCGAAGCGGAACTCGCGCCGTCGTCGGCGTCGTTGTTCACCTCTCCAGAGAAATCAGAGCGGTAAGCCACCTCGCCGCTGCGGGAATCGAACTGCGACTGCGTCCTGGAAACAGACGACGACCTCCGGCTCTCGGCCGGACTCCTCGGCGGCGGCGCGCTGTCGAAGCCGCCGTTGCGGACGCGGCTGAACCGCGGATGCATCGGCATGGCGACCGGAATCGAGGTCGCCGCGTTGTGATCGGAGACGATCGAAGCCGTACGAATGGGAACGGCGGCGCCACCGGCTGCGGCGGTGGCGGCTCCAATTTCGAGCGGATCAACCTTGGGAACGTCGTAGGGAACCGGAGGACCTTCGTACTCGATGGCGATGGAGTAATCGAGGTGTTCCTCGTCGGGAAGCGGGGCGCCAGCGGGGAGCATGCGGCGGAGGACGTGCTCCCATGATTTGTAGTCTTCGGACGCCATTTTAGGGTTTTGATGGCGAGAAAAGTGGGTAAGAGTTCGAAGGAATCAACGAAAAGGTTTCATAGTCTTTTGGTTTGGATCAGAGAGAGAGAAAGGTGTAAGAGTGTCTCCTCTCAGTGTTGAGTTGTCAGCTGCAGCAGTTGGCAGATAGAAAGTAAACGGAGCCATTTAACGGCAGACTCTGTCTCTCTTCGATAACGGTTCCCGATTCCGTTATGTTTGACGTCATCGTGATTTCATATATGCATTTTTAATACTTATTTATGGCATAGGCATTGCCTTAGTCGCACACTTGATTCTATTCATCAAAACAAAAATTCTTTAATTCTTTATTGTTCCTTTCAATAAAAAAATTATAAAAGAGATTAAAAATTAATAATCATAATTAATATATATATTGAATTTTTTCTACAGAAATATAAGTGTATTGGACATGATATATATATATTGAAAGGTTAATTGTAAACATATCATCTAAATATTATTTCTTTTAGTAAAATATAAAAAAAAAGTTATCATATTGATGATAATATCTTAATCCATTCATTAAAATATGCAAATAAAAAATAAAAAATTATAGCAATGAAATTTTATAAAAGAAAAAAATTATGTATAGCAAAGTGATTATTTATAATTAATATATATAGTATTTATTTTAGGAAAAGATACATAGTATTATAATTAAAAAAAATTTATAATATTATATATTTATTAATTTTTTTTAGTATTTAATTAATATTACAAGTATATATGAATAAGTTAATGTTAATAAATAAGTAATATTAGTATAAATAATATATTTAGTAGAAATAAATATATGTGCAAAGGCAAGGTTTTGACAACATTATAGTCATTAATAAAATTGATTTTATAAAATAATTTTAAAAACTAAAACTAAAATAAAAACACGTCTTGAACCTGCTTTTTGTTGTTTTAAACCATTTTGAAAGTGAAGAAAAATTAATTTAATTCAATTTTAGTCAAATATGCATTTAAATTCAAATCTAAATTTACTTCAATTGAAAATTAGAATCTATAATTCTAGATAGAAAAACACCCCAAAACTAAATTTACTTCATTTTATAAATAGGTCAACTAAACTAGTTAAAGAGTTTTGAAAAAAAAAGTAAAATGACACGCAATTCAAATTAGGGGAATGAAAATTATAATTAAAAGAATAATGCAATAATATAATACCAAGAGGTTGTACTTTTCCTTTAAAAAAAACACAAGAGGTTATACTCTTATATGCTGCACTATGTACAAGGAACGTTCTTTTGTAAATTTGGCGCAGTCTTGCGTTCAATGTAGGCGTTTGAAACAGCCTTGGTCAATTCCTAAAAATATAAAAAGTTATTAATTGTAAACCATTTGAACGTTATTTGTTCTAGACCCAAAAAAAAAAAAAGAATGTTATTAACTGATCAAATGCAAATGATTGAATTGGTGATGAGTTATAAACATATGACTCGGTCTCATCACTCATGTTGCGTGTCAAATTACTTTTACCATGTTGATTTATATATATATATCATGATAATGTTCTTAATATAATTCACTATTTTTTGAGGTTTTACATTTAGAGCATTCTGGAACGAGCAAAGTCATTACCATTGGTATAACAGAATCTCAAACAAGTCCAGCGTAGTGTAATTCTTGAACATGCATATGAAAACACTTCATTAGAAAATAAAATATATTTTGATAATTTCTGTCGTTTTCAAAGTGATTAGATTACCCCTTCCTCCGGTAGCTGTACTTTAGTGTACAAATACAAAAAATATATATATATAACACAACATTCGAAGCCATGCCCCTTATACTCGTGGATTTGTAACAAATTATCAACTTTCATTTTCACGCATGTGTTAGAACATTCTCAGGAATTTTTAGGGATACCCACCAATACAGTGAAAGGGTCAAAATATGAACCAAAATGTCTTTCATTTTTCATGCATGAGTTTTTTTTTATTTTATGGATTATCAATCCTTAGGTTTATTCGGATTGTCAATCCTTATTAGATCTAATGATTCTTAGTCCGTATGTGGTTATAGAATTATTTTTTTCAAAAATATAATTTACGATTTAATTTAAAATTAATGGACTAAGCAAGGATCAAACTTGTGTCTCATGTATTATTAATAAAACACTTAAATCAACTAAACTAATAGACACATTATATTATAAATAAATAGTGTCGTTATATATAACACTAAAATTTCTAATTTATATTTAATGTACATGTAAATTTACATAATAAATTTTGTGATGATTATTTTTTATCTAATAATTAATTTGTTTACATATATAAATTATAAATAAAAATCATAGGTTTAATAAGTATTTACATATGTAAAAAAATATCAAATTTATTTAATTATCAATTGCTATAAAAAAAATATAAATACATCATTCAATTAAATATCATGTTTATTTAATTTTTAATCATTATAATAAACATCTAAATATATAATTTAATTAAATATCAAATTTGTTTAATTATCAAATTTTGTAAATAAATTAAATGAATAAAAAATTTCTGAAAAACTAATTTTTTAAAAATTTTACTATCATGATAGTATATAAACTGGGCCGTCAAGGCCCTACTTTTGTGGGGTTCCAGAAATTTTGTAAACAATTTTTATAAAACTAGTAATTAAGAATTGATACTAAATTAAGGATATTTTTGTAAAAATGTATTACTTTATTTTCAAACAATATATATTTTAGAATTTTAGGTGTCTTTCAACAATAATTTACAGCATTAGTAGTTGATTATTAAATTTAATGGGTATTGCTTTTTTTATAAAAAAAACTAAATTTTAATAGTTGATTTTGCATTGTAAAATACAAGATTACTAAATTTTAAATAGATTTGAAAAATATATTTTATATATTGAAAAGCTCATTATATAATTTTAGTATGTATTATATATAACGACATTATTTGTTTATAATATAATGTGTCTATTAGCTCAGTTGGTTTGAGTGTTTTATTAATAATGTAGAAGACACAAGTTTGATCCTTACTTGGACCATTAATTTTGAATTAAATTGTAAATTATATTTTTGAAAAAAAAATTAAAAAAATCCTATGTATTACTGGGTGTCCTAGCAAAAATGTTGAGTGTTCCTAGAAATTCCCAACATTCCCCCGATAGCTTCTTTTTACTCAATGCACGTATTCTAGCCCATTATACTGGCCTCTTGGACTTGTCAATGGGCCTTGTATTACCCGAAGGTTCATTCTTAGTGTACATTTTCATCATTATTTGGAGCTACAGTGTTGAGGAAGAGAGACGAGAAAAATTAAAGAAAAAATTGTATAGGATTCATGTGGAGTTCATATCTCTTATGGTGTGTTTGATTCGCTAAAAAAATAAGAGACGCAACACAAAAATAGTTATCCAATATTTGATTTAAAAAAAGACCAAAGGTTGATACGAAGTAAAGAAGACTGGACGAATATCCAAAAACTTATAATTTACTAAACCTCATTCAACTTTTTGTCCAATGTCTAATGAAAGTAAAAATACAATACTATTCTTATTTTCTAACTTTTCATTATCCCATGTCATACCTTGGCCGTCTGCAAGGATCGTATGGACTGTTGTTTCCTTTTTGCTCATTATTTTTTTATTGTTAATTTATTCAAATGTCCTTATCATCATCTTTCTCATTCTCATTATGTTTTTTTCCTTTTGACCATCTTCGACGAGGCCACGTTATGCCACTGTGTCGCCTCACACCGCTAGGCCCTACGCCCGATGACATCAGGGGTCACGCCTCCTCCATGGAGATGCCTCTCCTTTGTTGCGCCATTAAGGTACTGCTAATGGACCTAGGATTTTATAGTAAGATTTACATTATTTTGTCCAGTGCATAAGCACATCAAACAAAATGCAACATAAAATTACTTGTATTATGCATCGACTCAAACAGCATACAATACAAAAAGTTGTCATATGATTCAGCTACTTGTTCAACGTTATTCTGTCTTTCATGTCTTTTTAGCAAATCAAACATACCCTTATACTCTATTTTAATTCAATTTTTTTTTATATTTTTATTTTCTTTAACATAAACTATACCACTCAAACGCTGTACAAGTTATGCTCCTAACACCCCCAAAAGATGAAAGCCAGACACAACCGATCCAATTTATATTAAGACTCCAACATAATCATGATGCCCAAATAATAACACAAACAAAAACAAGCAGATAAAGCCATTTTATCATTTCATTACCTATACTTTTGTGTGAATAAAATTGATAAGACAAGGAAACATCCCCAATATCATAGGACAAGGTGCCAAACAAGATTTTAGCAACATTGGGAGAAATCAAACCTACTTACATCTATGAGGAGGATGAGAGTTAACTCCAAATGTTTGATCACTTGTGTCAATCTGCGTTGACACTTGACACATTATAATTTATTAAAGCACTCTAAAAGCCAATTAATTAATTGGGCAGTTTAATACTGTAACTGGAAACTTTTGCGCCCAAACAGCACACACAATCCGACCAACATAACCTGAAAATGCCTAGTCTCCTTATCTCTTGGGGCAAAGCCTAAATTAAACACAATAACAATATCCTGTCTCAAAGTTCAAACACTAGCAAACCCTACCCTCCAAATCAATAAACTCATCACACATCTTGATCACTTTACTAAAAAGAAAAAAAAAAAAATCCATGCCAGATAGCCGAATGAACAGATAAAACAGGTAGGCAACAATCATTTTATCGTTTGGTAGTTTAATCCTACTAAATTTTAATGCACAACATCCAATACATTAGTTTTCAAACGAGATCTACATGTCAAATTTACAAAAATGGGTCACTAATTTTTCTTGGGAGACTGGGGTAATTTTAGTAGAAGGAGATGCTGTACAAAAGCTTCCGCCGATGTTTATTCTCAAAACCAGCAATAATTTCATCAATTGACTCTTCCCATGATTCAGCAGCTTCAATCTGTGCATAAAACATATCCATAGTAAGCTATGAAACATTGAAAAAAGAAAGAAAGAAAAAAGGAGTCATCTCCATATCATAACATAAAATTCTTATAGGGCACTTGAATTTTGCCGGACCCGTTGTGTTGGTCTCATACATTCAAAAGCTTCTTAGCAAGTTAACAGAAAACGTACATATACTATGAATACAAAAAAAACATAGGTTGTGTGAGACACAAACCTCCCGACAGAGATCTAAAGTAAGCCTTGCTCCCACGGCTGCTTCATCGTGGTTATCTTTTACCTCCAAGTTGATTACCAGCACAGTTTTCAATAAAGCATGATCTCTATTATGGAGATCTGCACATTGTTAAAGATAGATGGATGTCAAACATAGGTATGACTACAGAGCCATTAAACTTAATATGGTCTTCATTCAACACACATATCTATGCTAAAGTTTCCATATGGTAGACAACTAGATAGATACGACAACAATATCCATGGAAGGACTCAGAAAATAACTTGACAGCCTCATGAATTTCAATAAAACAATAGCTTCAGCCAAAACTAGGAAATGTAGTTAAAACTTAAAAGTTAAAAACTAAAATGTAAGAAATACCCAGTAATCAAGCATGCATTACTCTCATTGCTGGGATAACTATATAATCTGGCCATTAATTTTTAGGCCAGGCAAAACATACTTCAAAAATGAATAACAATTAAAAAAAACATCACCATGACTAAACAACCAGGGATCAGCCAACAGCTGTAAAGGATAATCTTATGTGAAACACAGAAATCAGTGCACTGTATTTGCAACTCTGCTGTCAATAAAACAAGAAGAGAGGGAGGGGGGGAGGGGGGGAAATGATATTGAAACTTCCTTGTAAAATTTGGGCTGCAAACACCTGCCTTTCTTGTTCTCTTAATTTGTTTGAAATCCATCCCAAAACATTGGCTTAGAAATATCTCTTCTAAACTTCCTTCTAGCCCCACTAACAAATGTCTCAGCTTAAAACCCAACTGTCACAGAGGCTATCAACCAAACATAATGTGAAGCTGAAGGTTTGTATTACTAGAAAGTAAACATCAATCAAAAAGTTACTCAAATTCAAATATCCTACAACCCAAATTTATTTTCAGTTACTTCAGAACATTCAATGGTCAGAAAACAGAATGAAACAAATCAGGAAGAATATTAACCTTCAATAACCATATCAAACACTTTTTCTTCAAATGTAACTACCACATCAAAGGAACCATCAGCGGCATTTTCTTGCCACCGTTGCGGTGCTAATTTGACTGTTGAATTTCTTTTAAGCATTGGAAAGATTCCGTTTCGTTTGTAGCTGCACTCTAAGTCAAGGTTCCATAAAGCTACCATACCACACAGAATAAGAAAAAAGAATACAAGTGCAAAGTAAACACATTATCCAACATACAAGTCCAACAACAGATGATAGACATATAGATAACATACATTACTGTGTTCACCAACTCAGTATCTACTCTTTTTTTTTTTTTTTTTAGTTTCGGTGTACAATGGTCGCATGGGATTTCAACCTATGACCTTATGCAAGCTACCCCAACTCCCACCACAAGGCTGCAACAAGCGGGTTAACTCAGTATCTTGGTCTATTCACTCATAAAGCTATTAAATAAGATCATAAACAATGCTAATCCCTACACAAAATTCACACCACTTGTTGGTCTCATGGTGAAGAAAAGTTGCTCACTCCATCAAAACAATCCTCACCTAGTGTAACAAATGCAAAACAACTACATAAAAAGATATTAAAAATAATTGAATTTTTGCTCAGCATCTATTGCCCATATAAAAGCAAGTTTACTTTCTATGTTCTATGCCCTGTCAGTCTAAAATTTTTTTAGGATAAGTCTTAAACATATGTTAATATTATCACTTAATTGACAAATTACACTCTTAAGGGTTGGATTTTATTTTTTAAAAAAATAAACTTACTTTCAGATACCAAATGTGACAGAATTATACACTTTTAGGAACCAGAATAGTGTTTTACCCAAACTTATAATGTCAACCAATCCAAAATTATACTACTAAGAACATCTCCAGCGCAAGTGCTTTATGGGTTACTTAAAATTAAGCAAAGTTGCTTAAAAAGTTTTTACCATTGGAACATATGACTTGACAGTACATTGCTTAAGTGACTTGCTTATATAAGCAGCTGCTGCTTAATTCATTCTTACCAATTAAAGAATCATTTTTGAATTACAAAATTTAATGTGACTAAAGTTAAGCACTCCCTCTTACAACTTTAACATTGGACTAAATTTTTGTGTAAAGATTTTAAATCCGTGTAGCATTGTTGGGCTCACAAATTTAAGATAAACAACTTATTTAAGCAATCAGGCATTGTAGATGCTCTAAGCACTACTATCATGGTAATTATTACAAGGCAAATGTTAAAGGCATTATTAAGAGACTTATAGTAGAAATATTTCTATTAGGAGACGGAAAATTGCGCAACCCATGATCTTTTTTACGTTTATACAATAAATATTTTTCTCTCTTAGTTCCTTAAAGAATACCCTAGCAACGTCCTTATTATAAAAGTAAATAAATAGGATGACAGTATAAAAACCCTTTATACCCATTTAAATAAAATTCATAAAAAAAACACAAATCAAAGTGCATCCACAAAATTGAAAGAACAAAAGCAAAATTGCCACCAACACAGCTTGCAAAAGTGAATTGTTGAAGCGAAAAGATTGAAGCTTTTTCCACTGGAAGCAAGCCCAGGAGTTGCGGGTTTGATTTTTGAGTAAAGAGAGCAAAAGGGTAGAAGAAAAACAAAAAGAGAGAAGAGGATACAGATCGGGGTCTTTTCTGCGGAGGTCCTCGATCATGTGCTTGTAGGGGGTTCCGAAGTCGTAGACATTGGGTTCTCTGAGGGAAGGACCAGGGAGCTTAACGTGGGCACCGGTGCCGTACGAGGACACGTCGAAGCCCTGCCTCTTGAGCAGGAAATGAGCCTCCATGCTTCGGTTCTGGTTCGAAGAACACACCATCGCGTACCGAAACTTCATGGTGTTCTGCTTTTTTGAGGTTTCGTGTTCCTTTCTTTCTTTCTAGTTTGTTGTTGTCGATGTTTGCTTTGAAACTGAGACGCTGATTTGAAGTGGAGAAGAAAACAGAACAGCTCCCAACACAAGCAATGAATGGCGTAGTTGGGGACTTAGGGCACATGAGCTAGACCAAATTATTGTTCGAGTAACTTTGTCACGTTTAATATAATTTTGTGAATTTTGGACTGAAATTAAATTTGGGTTATTTATTTTTTTAGTCTTGTAAATTTAAAGATATCTTTTTTAGTTTTTTAATTTGCATAATCTTCTTTTTAATTTTTTCTATACAATATGAGGGAATACAAGATTCATAATTTATGACGATTCTTTATTATCTGAAATTGATTTTTTATTTTAAATTTAAAAAATATAATTTTTTACTATTTAAAATTATTAGAATCAAGTCAACAAAAAGATTTAAAGTTGTTTATAAAGCAATTAATGAGTTTTTAATTTTTTATTGACTTGATTTTGATGATTTTTAATTACCAAAAAAGTCCTACTTAAAATATTAAATATGAAATATAAAATCAAATTTTGTCATTAAAAAATTGTTACAAATAATGAATCTCTTAGGTTGTGTTTGGATAAAAATTTTAGAATTCTAAAAAAAATTAAATTTTAAAAATTTTAATTATTTTAATTTTAATTTTTTTATTTCAAAATTTTGTTGTTTGGATAAGAAAATTAAATTCTTTTATTTTTAAAATCTTGTGTTCAGATAGAATAATTAAATTTTTTCATTTTTAAAATTTTTTATTTTGATAAAATGATAAATATCTTTCTAAAATTTTGTAATTGAATAAAAAAATTAAATTCTTACTAAAATAAGTAATTTTTCACTTATAAATTTTATTTTTTAAAGAAAGTAATTACTTCTCCAATTATATGTTAAAAATAAAAACTTAGAACTACAACATAAAAAAAATATATACTTTCCAACAAGAAATAAAAATTGAAAAATAAATCACACAACTTGTATCATTTTTCCATCATTAGTTTCATCTTAAAAATCACAAAAAGAAAAAATGCTCAGATATATGAATATGAGATCAGCTCATTTCCAATATTCATTCTCAGTAAACTTCCATGTAATTATAAGTTCATGATAAAAAAAATTAAAAACTAGTTTGAAAGAAAGTTAAACTAAAGTTGTTGTCATTAGTTGACCCTCGACTACTTTGTAGCTATTCAAAGATATAACTGGTTAAAAAGAAAGTCATAGCAATTATAGTCAAACAACTTGTCTAATATCTATGCACTGTTATGTATAGATGTTGACTAGGTAGTTAAGCTCTGTGACACCCTCTACCATTCACATATATACTAACAAAGGAATAAAAATTTAAATATTAATTAAAAGTATTTTTTAAAAAACATTTTTAAATACAAGTCTTTCAAAGGGATAAAAGACTCACATTCACTTTCTTCTGCATCATATTCAAACTTGTCCAAATAAATAATAAAGTCATATTGACTCAAACAAGGTCATCTAAGATTTCATACAATTAATATAAAACCCCATACCCCAATGTCACATCCTATCAGAGCGTTGTGTCTCGACATCCTTCAGCACAAAGGTTCCTTAAAGCAATTTACCTAGTTATCTGCTCCCCCGAACACAAAGTTCAAGATCATCACAGGATCCAAACACAAATAACACACAGGAAGTGAGTTATCACATTCCTAACTAATAGAGAAGTAAGACAACTAGATATACATATCATATAAACCAAATAAAACTTACTTACACGTAACTCACGTAATTCCGCCACTTTGTCATTTAAAGTTCACTTTTCAACCATCAATCACACTTTTCAATCATCAATCACATTACACAAGAATCACACACTCTGATCAAGACATAATAACACATCAATGTCATAATAAACAATTAGCAAGCGCATGAGACAGTTATGTTAAGACTCAAGCCTATATGCAATGTGGTACCATGTCAATGAAAAACCACCCTGGGGAGCTTAAAAGTACATAACAAGACACACCACACAATAGGTATGTCAGATCACTCTCACTAAGTAAAATCATAGGGAGACCAGTCAGGGTCATAGTGTTTTGCGAGAATGCTCCAAACATATGAGATCAAGATAGGCTTAAAGGAGCACTTAAACCGGGTGACCCCCAAGGCCTACACTCCGAAGAGTCCGTCAGGGCCTCTCCCTCCTGATTCAGGTCCAACCCTAAAATCATTTTAGCACACAAACATTGCTCGTGAATTATACAATATCCATGACCTCACACTCGTGTTTTAAACACATATAACATATTGCACTACAATTTAACACTAGTTCCTAAATAGGAAACCTACATTTTTTCTTTAACACCGCGCATTAATACTTTTCTCAAGATAACACTGGTCGGGTTATTGTACAATTCACAGCTTACAACACAAATAATGTCACATCAAGAGTTAATCACACACTTATTCACAACCAAAACTCATTCACAATTTCACATCTCATAATGTCACAATCCATCATCACATGTTTTCACATATCTCACAATTCAACACATGTTCTACTTTACACTTTTACTCAATCTCAATAACAATATTGTGATCTCAAAAAAACATGTCATTCCACAATTCATCACATATTTCATTCATAGACATTGCTCATGAATTATACAATACTCACAACCTCACACTCGTGTTTTAAACTATACAACATATTGCGCTACAATTTAACACTGGTTCCTAACTAGGAACCTACACTTTTTCTTTAACACTGCGCATAAACATTTTTCTCAATATAAACACTAGTCGGGTTGTTGTATAATTCATAACTCACAACACAATTAATGTCATAATCAATCATCTTATATTTACGTGTATCTCACAATTTAACACATTCAACTTTGCACTTATATTCAATCTCCATAACAATATTATAATATCAAAGTAATATGTTATTCTACAATTCATTATATATTCAATTTATCACTTATATACAATTTCAATCATAATTTCATAAATCTAATATAACTATTTATTACACTAGTATTATTCAAAGCACAAACAAATTATACAAGAATATTTCTCAATCCACAGGGAGTAAAAATCCCTCACATAATTTCACAAAATCATACAAGAAGAATTTCAATATAATAAAACATCCCAAAAATAAATCTCAATTTGACCCTCTAAGGATCCCTATGCATATTCTCACTAATCCCCAATTGTGAATAACTCATCCCTTATCTCTAAGCGGGCTCACGTGTCTTCTGACAGCGATAGCGGCATCTCTAGCGATTCCCTGGGATTTCTCAAGTTTTTTCTTCAACTGCTCCGATAGAATTCCCAAACGGCAGAGAGATGGAGAAGAGATTGAAGCCTTCATTTGTATTGTCTTCGTGCTATTCCTTTATCTCCCTCCATGAATATTATCTTGTAAATCCTAACGGTGAAGATGTGTGGAATTGAATTTCGAACGACATATCAAAATTTCACAAAGTCCAACGGTTAATGAAATCGGGATCGTTGTTTTATTGGACTGTTTTTGGGTTTCTGTGGGAAAAGAAAAGGTTACCATGCGAAAGGAATTTCTCTCAACTCAAACATAATTTAGAAATTCCCAACGGTGATAATGCTCGACATTGAGTGGTGAACCCTGTTGTTAAATTTCACGACGATCCAACGGGGAATGAGTCTAAGATTGTCATTTTTATGAAACAAATTTGGTGGGCTGCGGGAAAAAGAAAGAGTTTTTGGGGAGGAGGAGAGGAAAAACGAATTGAGAGGATGAACAGTCGTAAAAGCTACCGTCTAATCTAACATATCGCTATTTATACATAGGGTATTCACAACCTATTATTTACTCTATTTGTTTATTTTTATTATTTTATAAAAACAAACTATATTTTATTCCATATCAAATGAATAAATAAAATACCTTTTTTATTTTTTCTAAAATTATTTTTAATCTAGTCTACGAAAAAAGGGATGTTACAAGCTCTACAAATGCATATTCTAGAATTACCTCTAATTTGGCATAAAGACATAAAACCCATGATGTATTTCTGATTCTCATCCAATGGAAGAGATATTAAAATTGCTAACTTATTGGGATTTAGAGTAAACCAATCAATGACTTTGTGTCGAAGTTCACTTTCTAAATAAGGCACATTCTTTAATTCATTATGCACTTCCTTTAACATTTCTTCAACTTCTTTCATCACCATTCACTTTTTAATATCCACTTTCTGCATAGTTATTTATGTAAAAACTTTCACTGACAATGCCACTTCATTCGTTGAGGCAAATATCCCTTCTTTCTCTCCACTCCTACTTGTGCAAGTCTTTTTCTTTGTTGCATAACTTGACTCCTCTAAATCAATACTCACACTATGAACTCCTTCCTCTTCATTTGTTTCCTTGCTCATGGGATCATCTGCATCTAATGCATTCTCTGCTCCAATTCCAGTAGCTCTATCCTTGCACATAAGTCTACAATGTCATCCCAATTAGGAATGACCTTGAATGGAATTGTTTAGCTTCATCATGTGACTTAAAAACAAAAGAAACACATGTTAAGAATAATAATAATACAAAATAAGTTTAATTGAATAATAATTAACATTAAAAAGATTATTTCCTTGACATATTCATTCCATGCATTTTTATTTTCAACATTAATCATGTATTTTGTGCTATCCCAATCAAACCCACTTTGACTAAGAATATCACTAGCAATTTTCATACCATTGTCTCCAAAGATTAAAGCCATTCTTAACATTATCTCCTTTGAATTGAACTCCAAAACGCTTGGAAAAAACTTGAGTTGCAATGTTGTATGCCATTGCTTTTCAATTTTCATCACTTGTTACCCAAATTCCTTTGGTCTTTAAGAATTTCAGCTAATACACATTCCATATCCAAATTCCATGAGAAGTAACTTCTTGTGTCCTCTCCTTTGTCCTTGCTTGTTATCTTTTTTTTTTTTTTTCAATTGACTTGTTCTTTACATTGCGTAGCTCCATTTCTCTAGATCAATAAAAATAATCACATATATATAATTGCATAAACATAAAGGTAAGATGTCATTTTCTCTACAATGGTTTTAAAAACAAAAAATCATACAATTTTCTTTTATATATAAAATAAAATATCATTTTCATGATATTACCGTTCAGAATTTTGACAATGCAAAACATCTCATAATACGTGAGAATTATTTGTTGACCTTTCCCACCTAGATAACACATATAAACATCAAATCTGAACTACAAACTCCTAATACATTTGTAAAGATATCATCCTTTTTATTATGATATCTAGGCCTATCCTTTCCATCAACGTGAAATATGTATCTCATCAAGTACTCTAATTACATTCTAAAAACATTTTAAAATGATAAGTTTTAATCACTTAAAGTACCTTATAATTACTAAATAAATAACAAATTTACTTTAAACCATCTCCATTTGTTTGTCTCTTAATCATCTAGATTATAGGCATATTTAAAAGACAAAAAAAATCACCTATTTAAGCTTTTTTTTTTCTTCTGAAATAAACATGTGTTAAAAATAATTTTATTTTGCAAGATAAATCCCGACGTCGAATGTATCCTCTACGAGTAATTTTGGGACATTTATGCAGTCACACAATCATCAATCTTAACCTTCAATTTATTTTTTCTCAACTTCTATACAATTAATAAAATAAAAAAAGGTGTAAAAAAATTAAAATAAAAGAACAAAAAACTTTATAGCTACCAGATCTTGACTGCGTGAAGCATGACGGCATGCAATCCAAGTTCATAATTTAGCTAGAGGATAAAATATGATTTTGGTATGCATACTTTCAGCAAAAATTAATTTTATTCCTTATACTTTTAAATTTTAAATTGATATTTTACTTCTCAAACTTTAAAAACCTGACTATTTATATTAACTTATTTATTATTTTTGTCTTTAAATTTAGAATATATGATTTTTTTAATTCCTCAAATTAAAAAATATTTTCTTAATCCTTAAATTTTGATAATTAATTTTTAAGTATAAATTAATACTATGTATTGGTTCACATTTTTTTTTTCTTTTAAACAAATAGTAGTATTGTAATTAACTGAATTAAGGATTTATTGATGTAAAAAAAAAAAAAGACTTTATCTTCTAAAACTAAAAATAAGGAGAGACAGACACGCACACCTTGTGATTCTACTAGTAATAATAACATAACAATAACAATAACAAAGGTACATTCAATCCCTTTGGTTTAATCTCTCTAGGGTTATTTTCTCTCTCTTGGATTCCATTCCTGCGTCTTCATCAGAGGTAGGTATGGTCGCTCCATGCTTCATCTTCTCCATTCCTATTTATATATTATGCTTTTCTTCATCCATTCGCTTTCCCACAGCAGCCAATGGAAGCGGCGGCGACGGCAACGGCAACAGTTCTCGCACCACCGTCGGCTTTCCTCGGAAGACCCTCCGTACTCGCCTTCCGTTCCAATCTTCGCTTCTCCACTAAGGTATTCAATCATTTATTTATTTATTGATTTGTAATCGCCAGAATTGCATAGCCAGTTTGATAATAAACTGCATTTCAATTCATTTCTTACCGCTTAGGCTTGTTTTTTGTTGCTTTGCTTTTATTGATGCTGCTAGCTTGAATTCTTGCCATAGGGGAAGAGAATACACGAGTTGAATTTCGCTACAAAGTGTGCTTTTTTTCTTGTGATCGTGATATTTAGGTCCTATTTGGATTAATTTCTCGATAAGCACTTACAGGAGAGGCAAAAAATAAGAAGATAAAATGAATTTAGGTTCTTCCATAAGCTTATTTTAACTTATGCGTAAGCTAATTTTAGCTTGTGCAAAAGTTCAATTCATTTTTCCTTCTTGTTTTCTTCTCTTGTAAGTGCTTGTTAAGAAGTTTATCCAAATGGGGCCTTAATAATTGCTTCTTTTTTTTTTTTTTAACATGTTTTGTTGTGTTGTGGTTTTATGGTTCAGTTTTGCAAGGGGGTTATACAGAACATGCTTGTGCGTAGTTTAAATCTTGCACAAATTATTTTTGGAGATATTCTTGCTTGGTTGGGTATTTTTGATGTTGATCTCTCTTCTCTTGCTTTATTGTTGGCTTGCCTGAGTTATGCTGTTCAATGTGCTTTTGTCGAATTATTACTATTATTACTTTTTGTTGCATATAAGAGGTTTTAGGGACTAGTTATTTGCTTTCTAAGTCTCCTTGGTGGTTGGCAGTTAAGCACTTCTGTAGCTATCTCCAAGCATGGTCATGGGAGACACTGTGTTGGAACTAGAAGGGGTTTTGTAGTTAGAGCTGCATCATTTACACCAGAGTCATCCGAACCGAGTTCCAAGATTGCTCCACTTAAGCTGGAGTCTCCAATTGGGCAGTTTCTGTCTCAGATTTTGATAAGTCACCCGCATCTTGTGCCAGCTGCAGTAGAGCAGCAGCTTGAGCAATTCCAAACTGATCTTGATGGTGATAAACAAAAGAAAGAGCCTTCTGCTTCAGGCACCGACTTAGTTTTGTACAGGTTTGCTTTATTCTTTTGATGATATCTGATACTCTACTTTATCGCCATGTATTTCTGATAAATCTGTGAATCTAGTTTCTTATTTTTTAGTAAAATTTAAACAATGGATAGTTCATATATATACAAAAATTTCTAATTCCCCTCTCATTCATTGGATTGGGGTCCCTTAATTGATCAATGCTATATTTTACTTTATAGATAAGCAAATATTTCCAAGGAAATTTACTCGTTTAGCTTGTTTGGAGTTTAACAGAAGAATCTTTGCTCTTTGTGTGATTGTGTCTCTCCTTTGGAGCAGTTGTGCATTTTTTCCCTTTTTTTTAATAAAAATTCAAGTCTCTTTTAATTATAATTCTTTTTAGATCTGTACTCCATAGAACTAGATTGAAGACTTGTAATTTGGAAAAATAACTAAAGATATTTTTTAATTAGATATACTAAAGAAGTAAAGATATCTTACAACAACAACAACAACAACAAAAGCCTTAATCCTATTAGGTGAGATTGGCTACATGAATCACTGCAATATTGCATTATGTATTTGTTGATTTAATTGTGTTTACTTTGAATCTAGGATAAATTTTTTATATCAGAATAAATCAGTATGCAGGAATATATTTTTTTTGTTTGGTTGCTGTTTTCTATCAGAAAGTGCTTTTGCAGTTGTAAAGAACTGATGGGTGCTTTTATCTTAAAAAAGAAAGGAAAATATCTTAAAATAGAAAGAAATAAAAAGAAAGAAAAGAAATGAGGCGTTGACAACTGTGCTTGCTTCTGAAATTTTCCAGGAGAATTGCTGAGGTTAAGGCTAAAGAGAGGAAAACAGCTCTAGAAGAGATATTGTATGCATTGGTGGTGCAAAAGTTCATGGATGCCAGTATTTCTCTGATACCCTCCTTAACTCCAAACCATTCTGGTCAGGTTGATTCATGGCCAAGTGAAGATGGAAAACTGGAGGAGCTTCACTCACCGGAAGCCTATGAGATGATCCAAAACCACTTGGCTCTCATTTTGGGCAACCGTTTAGGGGATTCAACATCTGTTGCTCAGATCAGCAAAATCAGGGTAGGACAGGTTTATGCAGCTTCAATAATGTACGGGTACTTTCTCAAGCGAGTTGTGCAAAGGTTCCAGCTGGAGAGGACAATGAAGATTCTTCCTAATGCAACAGAAGAGAATAGCATTCAACAAACTGTTGTAGATGATTCAAGAATCAGAGGCGGAGAGGGCCATTCTCATGTTATGTCCCATCCTGAAGTTTCTACTTTGCCTGGTGGTGGCATCAGCTCTGGGGGATTTGGCTATGGTTCAAAAGTGTCCAGGTTGCGTACCTATGTGATGTCCTTTGATAGCGAGACTTTACAGAGATATGCAACAATAAGATCCAAAGAGGCTCTCAGCATCATTGAGAAGCACACCGAAGCATTGTTTGGAAGACCTGAAATTGTTGTAACACCGCAGGGGGTAATTGATTCTTCCACAGATGATAACATCAAAATTAGCTTTGGTGGTTTGAAGAGACTTGTTTTAGAAGCTATTACTTTTGGTTCTTTTCTCTGGGATGTTGAGAGCTACGTCGACTCAAGGTACCATTTTGTCCTGAACTGAGCCCTGCTCACTCCCATGCACCCCAAGGCAAAGTCTGTACGGACTGAAAGTACAAATATTTTTCACCTGTTTGATCAGTGACATTAGAATTGGTTTTCACTATTGAGAGGATATCTTAAAATTAGATATTTGCACATTTGTTTGTCCTTCGTTATCGTGATTTTTGTTGGAGTATTAAGTGTGAAACAGATATAGACCAAAATTCAAATTACAAATGACTGTTGTTGGAGCACTTTATAATAAGTATGGCTGATGTAAAGGAAAAGTGGCTGACTACAAGATTTCTTTGTTAGATGTATATTTTATCAATTTTTTGACCAATGGATGGATATACACATTTCATGACCACGACAGTGAAAAGTTGCGAGAATGTTAATATTATTCTTTTCTGTAGTTATTTTTTTGTTTCTTGTTTTTTTTTTTAAATCTTTTCTCTAGTTTACTATCTATTAATATTAAATAGTAACTACACCTTTCTTAATGCCATTCTATTTTTTTTCTTGATAATAAAATAAAAAATGCAGCACGCACACTTCCTTTTCAATTTTCAAAACCGAAGATTGTGTAAATAACATTGACTGAAATGACAGTCTTCTTAATCACGAATTCACGATATTATATGTAATCTGAGTGGTAATGGTTATTCTCTTTGCAAATTTCTTTGAAGATCAAGGCTATATAGTAAATATGTAAGATTAAAATTGGAAAAGATTAAAATGAACCAAAAACTTACATGAACCAAAATTAAAAAAAGTTCATATTACATGACTAAATTAGTATTTATTCAAGCTAAAAAGTTTTTTACTACAGTAAAATAAAAATACCACGTTACTCCTATTAGATCACTAAATGTGGCAAAGTTTTTGTTAAAAATACCACGTTAACTCTGCTTCAGCATTCATAGATTAAAAATTTCACTGTTCTATCGAAGCCTTTAGTCAGAAGAAAATCAAGCAGATGGAAATCTGCGGACCTAGTTTGTCCTTCGTGGAACTGGAAGCCATGCAAGAATTCTGATTGAAACATTTGAAAAGATAAAGAATTGTTGTAATCTTTGTCAGAAACAATTCATTGATGTATGTAACGAATGTTGGATCTATATTGCTGTAATTATACCCTTACCAAATCCCCAATTTGAGAAGATAGAAAATCACTATAACTCTTACCATGAGGCAAATGTACTCAACCAAGTCGGTTTTTAATTTTGGCAACTTGGCATAAAGATTAAGAAGCATGCTTTTTTCTTTAAAACAAATGTTGCCTTTTGAGCTTCCGTTTGTAAGATTCAGGTTTCTGGATTTTCTTTTATTTGCAAATTATAAACTAACAATTGAGAATAATAAAAAAATTGCCAAACCATTGAATGATTTTCAGGATTCCAATACAAAAAAGTATCCCTCAGATTTTGTAGGGCTTCAAGTTTGTTTTTCCTCTCACAACCGATGAAATTGATCACTGAACTATTTATCTTTCAATACCTTGGGTTGAAAATTCCATGATATTTTCCCTTACTGCTCTAACTTAATTCATATTCGACTATTCAACCATTGAATTATATCCTGAATGATATCCTCTCGTTCAGGTTCAAAGAGGAGGTCATGTGCAAAGCCTTCATACAGTTTGATAGTTTTGTCTGTTGAGGATGCTTGTTCATACAATTTTTGAGAAGCATCAGGATCAGTAATAGAATCAGCAGTGCCATGGAGAACTTGAAATGGAACTCTCAGTTTTCTGAGATTTTGTTGCAAGTAGCTTGTAATTCGAAGAATCTCATAGCCGGTACGTACTCTTAGAGATCCTGTACATACTAATGGATCTGAATATTTAGCAGTTAGAGCCTCTGGATCTCGAGAAACTGGCAACCCCTTCTTGTATGCAGAATTACATTGATATGTTGGCAGCAAAAATGAAAGTATAGGCGCAAGTGCCTGCCATGAAGAAAATATAGAGATGAAAAGTGGTTCTAAAAAATAGTGTTTTATATGTTCACTGATGTATATGCAAGTGTGCATTGTTCACTGATGTATATGAAACTATATGTTCACTGATGTATATGCAAGTATGCATTGTTTTATATATTCTGGTGTAAATGAAGATGCAGAATAAATGTATGTATTATAATCAGATAAGTTGGATGCATCCAGCAGGGTATTCTCACCACCAAAATTGGATGAGAAGGCTCCACTCCAACTGCTGGTGATGTGAATGTAGCACCAACTATACTAGCTTCAACCTTTGGATCAAGCAGTGCCTACAATATATATAGAAGGGAAAAGCTGAATCAATTTTGTAGTCATTTGGTCCTGGACAATTTTTTTCCCCAAATGTAAGTTTCAAGAGTCATATTTTATACAAGAGTAAATAGTATACATACCGATAGTGTAAAGGGTTTTTACATTGCTAAGTGTTAACCAATCATAAATTGTCGTGTTTAAAATCATTCCTAACATGATTTAATATTTATGATTGGTTGACAGTTTGAAAACCCTTCATTCTATCACTGCATATAAATTAAACTCTTCATACAATCCATACCTTAAGAATAATGGCAGCACCTGTTGAGTGTCCATAGCAGAAACATGGAAGCCCATGGTTTTCATTTAGAATCTTCTCAAGAAATACTTTCTGTTTATCAAAATAAAATAGTGTATATTAGAAAATATGTAATGAACCCTAGAAACATAACTACTTCCCAGTTTTCACCCACTACATCTCTTTCCTACTTAACTGCTAACACAAAATGCTGACTCAATTCATACACCATAGACCCTTTTATTTATACACTATCCTACAAAGTTCTTGTAGGTTCTATTACATACCATATCAGAGACAGCATCATCAAGAGAATGAACATATGCATGCAACCCATCACTTCCACCATGGCCTACAGAAGAGCAAAGACGGCAGACAAAAATCAGGTTTGACCTAATACTAAAAATGGAGGAGACAGGAATAATAAAATACAATATACTAGACTAGAAAATAACGAATTGAAGTTTTCAGAATAGATTGATAGGCAGGAGCAGACATCCAATGTTCCTGAAATCATCATCATCATTGTAATATGTTGCTGTATTTGGAACCTAAATATGCTTTAACTATTGAAGAATAGGGACCTTAACTCAGTGAAAAACTGAACAAGTAAAATTTAAGCAGGTAACAAAGTTTCTGTTTTTTATATTTATGTAATTTTAGATCCTTTTGACAGGTTTGGTACCATCAAATGGGTTGGGGGGGAGGGGAGACGTGCTGTTATTGGAATGCTGTTTTGGGTAGCAGTAGGATTTTATGTGTTTGTTTCTGAACACTGATTTCTTAGTAGGGTACACCTTGTGCTCTAATCCTCTTTTTAATAAAATTTGGCTTATTAAAAAAAATTAAGCTAGTAATTTGTCTTAATTGAAAGTCAGAACTTAATCTAATTCCTAAAAGATAAAAAAAAAAAATGCAGTTGGCAGGATAAGATGAGATGCACAATCAATGGCATATCCCAGTTTCCTGCTCTCGGAGGTACCTACTGTAGTGTGCATAAAGAGAAAAGAACACTTATCCATAGAAGACTTCTGTGATTTATTTATAGTAATGTTCAATTGTTAAATTAAAATCAATCTATTTTCAGACTTAAGACTTAATCTGTGAGCTATTCTATTCTTAAACAAGTCAGACGCAATACACACAGATAATAAGCTTACTTATAAACAGGAGCTTCACATGTTACTTTATCTCACATATAAGCATCCATAATTCCAAATAACTTATCCCTGCAACATCCAAATATAGATGCATGTTGAAGAACGGTGACAACTAAACTATTAAATAAAAGGAAAAAAATTATTACTGTTTTCTGTAATCCAATGGAATAATCCTAAATATAAAGGATGACATAAATTTGTTAGAAGAAAATTTTCTTTGGAGTTTCACTACCACTACTCTGTCCTTATTTAACTGACAACAACTGCAAATTATTTTGTAGAAACTGCAGAAATCTAGTCAGTGAATCATCCTTTATAGCAAATAATATAAAATAATAAGATGTGAGATGAAGCAAATATAAAGTATGTTAAAATTTATTCCATCTTTCTCATGCTAGTAGTACATAAACATGAAAATAGCTCATATACACCCCAAAAAGGAAACCAATTAACCAAACTAAGGATCTATTACTATTACCAAGTTCATGAATGAAGTTGAAAAGCTACTACCGATTCCTCCACAATTCATGTATGCTCATAAATTAGAATTGGCTTCTTACTTACCAATCCAATCCATCCCATAAACTTTGTAGCCATTAGCATTCAGCTGCTTTGCAAAATCACTATACCTGCCACTGTTAGAGAATAATGGGGATGGCTTCAGGAAAACAAAAGTAATATAAAATATAAAAGACTTCAGATCTAGAAATGTGTTTGATTTATTCACACCCACTTGCCCTCCTTTTACAACCTCTCACTTTCTATTTATTCCTTTTCTCTCACATATCATCCATTACGTATCTCACATTCTTTTCTTTCTTTCCTATCTATCTCTCTCCTTCCACCCAACTCACTCCATAAAGGGGTGTGAGAAGAACATTATCCTTACATAAATTACTAACCTGTGTTCATTCAGTCCATGCATAAGAAGAACGAGTCCCCTGCACAAAGTAGGTAACCTATTTTAGCTGTTCAAATTCTACCAGAAAGAAAGCAAAGTAGTATTAAGGAGAAAAATATAAACTAAAGGAATAAATGGGTAAGCTGTCCTTAAAAACAGAAAAAAACGAAAATGGAGTAGAAATTGTGAGTGTTATGCTATACTTGAATTCTTGTTTTCAGGAAATAAAACTTTAGCAAGGCACAAGATACTAAATCAACATGAAGCATCTAAAGATACCACAGATATATCATTAAAAGGTATGCTCTTATTATAATTAAGAAACTATCATTTAGATTAAAAAAGATTATGATACTATATAATTAAATTATCCATATTACATCCCCAAACAGAATCATGTTGGACTTTGTGGGAATAGCTGCCTCCATAAGCTTTTCAACTTTTCTTAATATAATTTTTTTTGATCCATAATAATCGAAGACAATACAAAGGATTTACAATAACTTTTCTTAATATAATAAATACGTATAATTAGAAATTGTTTCCATAATCTGAAATGTCGTAAAAAAAAGTCAACAAATAATATGAGTTTTGTTCCCACAATTAAAATTTCTGGATTTGTCTCGGTTTATACCTACCTGATCTTATCAGAAACTGGTTTCCAACATTGTGTGAAAATGGTATCACCCCTTTTGGTTCCCAAAAGCCAATACTCTCTCACACATCTTTGATCATCATCATCCTCCACCACCCTCCTTATGGCCAACTCCCTCCTTGCTGCCACCGCACCAGCACCACTTTTCCCTGGCACCATCTTGGCCGGCATGCGCACCACCGCGCCTTTCCGGTGGCACTCCTCTTTGCCGCTGGGTTTCTCGGCCGGTGGCACCCTCCTCCGCCCTCTGAATGGCAGCAGCAGCAGCATAGCAACCGCAAATATCAACATCAACAAGCTCTTCAACGCTCTGAGAGATAACAAGGCGCTTTCCTTGAAAATGAATGCTTCTCTCGCCATTTTGTTCCAAATCCACACACCCTTCTGCTGCTAATGATTCCTCTATCTTCTCACGATGTTTTTTCTTCTTTTTCCCTCGTGGAAAATGTTGAAAAAAATGAAAGAAGAAGAAAGAAGAAGAATAAGAAAAGAGAAATGGTGGGGAGTTTTTGTTTGTTATGAAAAATGCAGTATTGCAGATGAGATGATAAAAATAGGCTGGAGGAAGTGTTGCCAAATATAGGAACCTAAAACGGGATGATTATGATGATATGTTATAACGACGATGATATATTTACTTCTTTTCTTTTTGTTGAATTGGATTACAATGCAATGAAAATGAACATAAATAAGTAATATATACAAGTGCAAATGTTTTTTACATTGTGAATTCTATTACAGACAAACTGCTGTGTACATAAGTGCTAAGTTCAAGAGTTTAATGGCTACATGTGAAATTTCAGAATATTTTTTTGTTTTGTTACAAAGCTAAGTCCTAGGAAAAGAATATTTCAATGTAAGACGAAGTTGAAGCAGTCAAGAAAATGACATGATGTACAAACCAACTGCCCATAAAGTGTGGATCCAATGGATTATTTGTGACGGATTGCTGGTTGCAGTCATCATGTATTTACGCAGTCAAAAAATCTGACACTTCAGATATTTATTTTAAGTTTAATTTATTAAGGGAAAATATACAAATATGTGTCACATAATTCAGGCCAAAACGTGGAGGTCAAAAAAAAAAAAAACAAAAAGACTGGGACTATCAGCCCTAGTATTGCAAAAAAACTTTTTAGCGTTAACCACTCCTTGTATATAAGTTTATTAGCCCTTATTGAGATTAAATGATACCTATATGTATACTGGGTTTAGATAAAATGTGCATGGATGTACATGACGACCAAATGATACTTATTTTATCACCTTGTTTTAATCATGAAAACTATTTTTCTTTTTTTAATTTAGAAAAAAAATTATCTTCTCTTCCAATAATCTTCTACTTTTTTTTTAAAAAAATATTCTTTAATCATCACCTCCATTATCACCATCCCATCATCATTGTATTCATCATTATCACCATTACTATCATTGTTAGTAGGTTAAGTATATAAAAAAAATTGATTGTAAATTATAAATTAAATCTATATATCTCCTTAAAAAAAGTCCCTATATCAAACACCTTTTTAATTTCTACTTGAAAAACTATCTACATGCATTTATTTTGTAACTTCATGTGTAAATGAAAAACACAAGTATACTGCCTAAAATAACTTTATAAAATAATAAATCAAATATAGATACTTTTAACATGAATTTTCAATATCAACCAAAATTTAATTCAGTCAAACGATACTTTTGTTTAATCCTATGATATAATTACATATCACTATATCACTATTGTAAATATTTTCTACACATACGTACTAGCTGTTAACGTGCACAATCTGTGGATGTTAAAAACGCGAATACTAGAGTAAGAGATTGGCATCAAATTTCTAAATACAAAACTATTCAATGACAAATTGCTATGAAATTGATGTGTTCTTATGTTGAGTGTGAACTTTTAAAAAATTAAGTTCTTTTTATTAACGTGAATTATATTCTAAATAATATTATTCAATGACTTATTTTATACAAATTATTATTTTGTTTTAATTTTTTTCTACGACGATGATCAACATGTTATGTGTATGTATTTATTGTAATACTAAAATAATAAATTAAAGAAAATTGTAAGACTAATGCCTAGTGGTAATTGTAAGACTAATGCCTAGTGGTAATTTCTTTTGATGTAATATTAAATTAATTGTTATAAAAACTCTTTTGATTAAGTAGTACAAAGTAAAATGTATCAATTTGCGAGATACATGTAAACATGAGAGGATTGATTATAACATTATGAGATATTAAATTGTGGGCATGATATTTGGTTGTGAATAAGTATGTGTTTAACACTTATGTGACAATAATTATGTCATGAGTTGTGAATTATACAATAACCTGATCAGTGTTGATATTGAGAAAATGTTTATGCGCAGTGTTAAAGAGAAAGTGTAGGTTTCATATTTAGGAACCAATGTTAAATTGTAGCACAATATGTTGAATGTGTTTAAAACACGAGTGTGAGGTCGTGAGTATTGTATAATTCATGAGAAGTGTCTATAAATTAAAATTGTGATGAATTGTGGAATAACATGTTGCTTTGAGATTATAATATTATTATTGAGATTGAGTATAAGTGCAAAGTTGAATATGTGTTAATCTGTGATATACATGTAAACATGTGATGGTGGATTGTGACATTATGAGATGTGAAATTGTGAACAAGTTTTAGTTGTGAATAAGTGTGTGGCTAACACTTGATGTGACATTACTTGTGTTGTGAGATGTGAATTATACAATAACCTGACTAGTGTTATCTTGAGAAAAGTGTTGAGTGCAATGTTAAAGAGAAAGTGTAGGTTTCCTATTTAGGAATCAATGTTAAATTGTAGCGTAATGTGTTAAACGTGTTTAAAACACGAGTGTGATGTCGTGTGTATTGTATAATTCATAAGCAGTGTCTGCATGCAAAAAAAATTATTTTAGGGGTTGAACCTGAATCAGGAGGGAGAGGCCCTGACAGACTCTTCAGAGTGTAGGCCTTGGGGGTAAATACACCCGGTTTGAGTGCTCCTTTGAGCTTGTGCCGATCTAACATGGTTGAAGCATTCTCGCAAAACAGCGTGACCTTGAGTGGTCTCCCTATGATTTTATATAGTGAGAGTAACCTAACATACTCATGTTGTGGTGTGTCTTGTTATGTACTCCTAAGCGCCTTAGGATCTTTTTTCACTGACATGATATCATATTGCATATAGGCTTGAGTCTTAGCATAACTGTTGCATACGGTTGCTAATTGTTTATTATGTCTTGATCGGAGTGTGTGATTCATGTGTAATGTGATTGATGATTGAAAAGTGAATTTTAAATGACAAAGTGGTGGAATTATGTGAGTTATGTTTAAGTAAGTTGTATCTCATTTATATGATATGTATATCTAGTTGTCTTATTTTTCTATTAGTTAGGAATGTGATAACTCACTCCTTGTGTTTTGTGTTTGGAGCCTGTGATGATCTTGAACTTTGTGTTCGGGGGAGTAGATGACTAGGTGAATTACTTTAAGGAACCTTGTGCTGAAGGACGTCGAGACACAATGTTCTGATAGGGTGTGACATTGGAGTATATGTTTCTATATTAATTGTATGAAATCTTAGGCGGCCTTGTTTGAGTCGAGATGACTTTATTATTTATCTAGACAAGTTTGAATATGATGTTAAAGAAAGTGGATGTGAGCCTTTTACCCTCTTGAAATGATTTTATTTAAATGTGTTTTAAAAACTTTTAATTAATTATTATTTCTTTTCCTTTTATTAGTACATATATGTATGGGTTGAGGGTGTCACATCTTTCTTTCTAAATTATTTTATCTCTAGATCTATTTTTAAATTTAGTTTATTATTTTTTTAAATTTAAATTACTAATACTTAAAAATAATATTATAGCATGGATTTTTAAGTTATTGATTATAAATCTGAAATATGTTATGCATTTTATTTATTATAAATTTTAATTATGATATCATTTATAAAAATCAAAATCAATCATTTATTTCCAATTTTTTTTTGAGTTATATAAATTTGTGTGCTTCGGATAAAGATAGAAATAAAGCATTCGTACCGCTGGTTTTGTTAATCTTGTGCATTTGTTTCTTGGGATTTGTTTTATTTTCTCCAGACCTGTGCAGGCACCAAAAATATTAAAAATAAAGATAGAGATAATTAAAAAAAAAACCCATACCCCATACACCCCAAAAGGAAAAGGTTATCTACAATTTTCAAATCTTATTAATGGAGTCGACAAATATATCTCTAAGATTATACAAATCTTATTATTAAAACGAATAGATAAGTTGGAAGGATAGGAGATGAACCCGCGAAAAGACGGAGCAGAAGACAATCCCCATGGATAAATATCAGATACAAGGTTAGTTAATTTGAATCAGTTTTATTCGTATATCTCAAATAATGTAACTCTTAAAACATAGTTTAATTTTAATATAACTTAAAAGTAATTCATAATTATTGACCATGTTGAGGTAAATTTTTTTATAGTATTAATTAATTTGAAAAATGTAAATATGACTTTAAAAAAGATTATTATAAAAATTATCGATTTTTAATAATATAGTAATTTTTCAATTGAATATTGATGAGAAGGTTGACTATTGTAATATTTAATTAAAAAAGAAAGAAAAATGCATTTCTATCTTTTTAATCATTTTATACGATATAGGATATGCGTCCAAAATCTTTTCTGTGAATAAATGATAAGTTTCCAAATCTTTTGTTTGGGCTAGAAATAATCTCTTAACATATTATTATCTTATAGTTGAACTGTCACTTATCTTTAACCGTTTAATTTTATTATAAATAGAACATGAAACATAGATCATACTCACATCGACTCTTCTTCATAGTGGGTGATTTCTTTGTGACTTTGTGTTGCAATGACGGGGCGAAAGTGTTCTCTGAGTGCAAGTTTTCTGCTATGTTTGAGTTTGATTAGCATAGCAATCAATGCTCTTGAGGTTTCATATGATGAAAGGGCACTTACAATTGATGGCAAAAGAAGAATTTTATTCTCTGCTTCCATTCATTATCCTCGCAGCACTCCTGAAGTAAGCTACTTTATTTTTTTGATATTACTTTTGCTAGTTTTTTTTTTTATCCTAAAACCCAATGATTAGTACTGCGCATTTGAGTTTGTATTACTGTTATCATCATTTTTTTTATTAAATTAAATGTATTTAATTTGTTATTTATTTTCTCTAATACATATTTGACAGATGTGGCCATATTTGATTCGTAAAGCAAAAGAAGGTGGACTTGATGTAATTGAAACATATGTTTTTTGGAATGCCCACGAGCCTCAGCGTCGTCAGGTTTCTCCTTGGGACAAAAATTTTCGGTTAAATATATGTTTTGGTTTTGTGACAAAATTTATTTTACTTTATTTTACCCTTAAATTTTGCAGTATGAATTTTCCGAAAATCTAGATCTTGTTAGATTCATTCGAACCATTCAAAAGGAAGGGCTTTATGCGATGATTCGAATTGGTCCATATATAAGCAGCGAATGGAACTACGGGTAAATATAATATATCTCTAACAACATTATTAATTACATACAATTTATATGCTTTTTAAATTCAAATAAATAATTATTTTCATTTCCTATATAACATCAGAGGTCTCCCAGTTTGGTTGCACAATATTCCCAACATGGAATTTAGGACACATAATCGTGCATTTATGGTAAGTCTTTTCATTTATTTATTTTTTTGTGAATAATTAATCTTTTTTGACATGTTTAAAGTTCTTTTCCTCCTGCTTTCCTAAATTGAATATAGGAGGAGATGAAAACCTTCACCACAAAGATAGTGGACATGATGCAGGATGAGACACTATTTGCCGTACAAGGAGGACCCATTATTATTGCTCAGGTTTTAATTTTTCCAAGCGTTTCCTAATTGATTATATATGTATAACTTACATATTCTAATTCTTTGACTTTATATTTATTTCATACACAAAAAAGATCGAGAATGAGTATGGAAATGTTATGCATGCATATGGTAACAATGGAACACAATATCTCAAATGGTGCGCTCAATTAGCTGACTCTTTTGAAACTGGTGTGCCTTGGGTCATGTCTCAACAAAGCAATGCTCCTCAATTCATGGTAATGAACAAATAGCTTATAAGAATTAATATTATTTAAGTAAATTTTACAATTTATTTTTATATTTTTCTCTATCCTTGGTATATTCATATTACATATCTTATTTTATGCTTTCTTATATTTTTTTAGAAACTGTTGTAAAAATTTATTTTGAAATAGTATTATTTGTATATAAATATTATAATTCAATATTAATCTATACGATCAGTGGTAAAAATAAATCTTTACGTGTGGTTTTTATTTTTTTAGTAATTTGTTGCTTTGTGTTTTGGTGACTACCTAATTAGTTGTTTTTTCTTCTAAAATTAGATTGACTCGTGTGACGGTTATTATTGTGATCAATTCCAACCTAACGACAACCACAAACCTAAAATATGGACTGAGAATTGGACTGGCGGGTTAGTTCTTCATTTCAAATATTTTTATTTTTTATATTAATTTTTAAATTTAATGTTGCCATATTAATATTGTACCATCACTGAACGTAAAAGTTCTATATTGTTATTAATGATGCCATGCCACGTTAAGTTTGACAATTTGTTTGCTATTAGCGTATCAAATATCAAATATATAAATAAAATTCTCAAATTTCAATCTAAATTTAACTTTTGTTTTCCCATTTAGGTATAAGAATTGGGGTACGCAAAATCCTCATAGACCCGCTGAAGATGTAGCTTATGCAGTTGCAAGGTTTTTCCAATTTGGTGGCACATTTCAAAATTATTATATGGTAATTTTTTGGCTTCACTTTATATAAAAAATTTGCTTCACTATATATATATATATATATATATATATATATATATATATATAATTTGAATTGAAAAATATTGTAGTTTTATTAATGTTGACACTTTATTTGTTTATTTCAGTACCATGGTGGTACCAACTTTAAACGAACTGCCGGAGGCCCATATGTCACTACTTCGTATGACTATGACGCTCCTTTGGATGAATATGGTAAATCATATAGTTAATTGTTTAATATGTTTTTCTTTTGAGGAATTAACATACTTTAACATACTCCTAACATGTTATGTGGCTTCCATAAAATGATACTGTGCTATAGTAATCACCTTGTCTGGACATTTTTTTTCCTTCTTATTTTTAAGATTAGGCAATTTATTTTTAGTACATGTTTTCTTTATAAGGTAATTTAAATCAACCAAAGTGGGGACATCTTAGACAACTTCATAACCTTCTAAAGTCAAAAGAGAATATCTTAACTCAAGGTTCCTCACAAAATACAGATTATGGAAACATGGTTACAGTAAGTTTATGTCTCTCAACTGTTTCTCTGTCTCAGTCTCCATATATATTAATTTGAGTTTGTAAGTAATGCAAACCATATTTTGATAGGCCACGGTGTACACTTATGATGGAAAATCAACTTGCTTCATTGGAAATGCACATCAATCAAAGGATGCTACAATTAATTTTCGAAACAATGAATACACCATTCCTGCCTGGTCTGTTTCTATTCTTCCAAACTGTTCTTCAGAAGCTTATAACACTGCAAAGGTGATGAGAATAATCCTCAAAATTGTTATTATAATAAAAAAAATCCTTTTCTTTTATTACATGGCCAATCAAACTTTAGACAGAAAATGTTACTGACACTCCTCTTTAATTAATAGGTCAATACTCAGACAACTATAATGGTCAAGAAGGACAATGAAGACTTAGAATATGCGTTGAGATGGCAATGGAGGCAAGAGCCGTTTGTCCAAATGAAAGATGGACAAATTACAGGCATCATTGACCTGACTGCTCCCAAACTCTTGGATCAAAAGGTTGTCACAAATGATTTTAGTGATTACTTATGGTACATCACCAGGTAATAATTTTCTATGCATGTCCTTTTTAATTAATTCAAAGTTGAGTAATGTTAAGTTCTCTTATTAATTATATCTTCCTACAAATCCTCCTACTACATTTTATGATAAATATTAAATGAAAAGTAGAGTAATTTATAGTCTTGGAAGTATAAAACATATTGAAAACTTAAAATAAAAAGTAGGAGCAGGGTATTGTAGGAGGATTAAGAATTTTTCTTCAAAATTTTGTTATCTATTGTGGTGCATCAATTTGCACACATACCTACTAACTTTCATGAGAAAATTAATAATTTCCCCAGCATTGACATCAAAGGAGATGATGACCCTAGTTGGACCAAAGAATTTAGGCTAAGAGTGCACACCAGTGGGCATGTACTCCATGTATTTGTCAATGGAAAACATGTTGGTAAGTTTTGACAGCAAAACAACCACTTATACCTTTATTATAGGTGACAATGATTTTAAATTTCACGCACCCATTCTTTTTCCTCACAGGTACCCAACATGCTAAAAATGGACAATTCAAGTTTGTTCACGAGTCCAAGATCAAATTGACTACTGGGAAGAATGAGATAAGTCTACTTAGTACCACTGTTGGATTACCCGTAAGTGTAACATATTCTATGCTTTGCACATTTTGATAATTCAAGACATTGTTAAACGTTGTAAAATTGCATTCTGTAAATTATGTTGTTTGAAATTCCGAAGACCTTTGCAGGCTATGACAGCCTTGATATTAATTGTGACAAAACAAATCACATTTATCAATAATTTTCTATACTAAAGTTTCAGAAATCTTCCTAACCGTGATTGCAATTGCAATTTAAAACCTTAGATTATATTTACATTGTTGGTCTTGATATTTGATTCTGTAAGCTAATTTTGCTTCTATATATTTACTCAGAATTATGGTCCTTTCTTTGACAACATCGAGGTCGGTGTTCTTGGTCCGGTTCAGTTGGTGGCAGCAGTTGGTGATTATGATTATGATGATGACGAGATAGTCAAAGATCTCAGCAAAAATCAATGGAGTTATAAAGTTGGACTGCATGGGGAGCATGAGATGCATTACAGCTATGAGAATAGCCTCAAAACATGGTATACAGATGCTGTTCCAACCGATAGAATTTTAGTTTGGTATAAGGTAAAATTACTAATTGTTGCTTTAACTTATTCAAATTGCTTTGCATCAACAATTTCTAAGATCAAACTAATTAACTACCAATTGATTAATGTGTTTCTTTTTAGACCACATTCAAATCTCCCATTGGAGATGATCCTGTTGTGGTTGATTTGAGTGGATTAGGAAAGGGTCATGCTTGGGTAAACGGTAACAGCATTGGTAGGTATTGGTCAAGCTACCTTGCAGATGAGAATGGTTGCTCTCCAAAATGTGATTATCGTGGTCCATACACTTCTAACAAGTGCTTGTCAATGTGTGCACAACCTTCTCAAAGATGGTAATCAAATCAATTTCTTCACCAAATTAATTTTAGAATTGTGTTATTTTGGTATAAAAACCCATTAGCATTTTATATTTTGTTGTATTACAATAATTAGGTACCATGTTCCACGCTCATTTCTTCGTGACAATGATCAAAACACATTGGTCTTGTTTGAGGAATTGGGAGGCCAGCCCTATTATGTCAACTTTCTCACAGTAACTGTTGGGAAAGTATGTGCAAATGCCTATGAAGGGAATACGTTGGAATTAGCATGCAACAAAAATCAAGTCATCTCAGAAATTAAATTTGCTAGCTTCGGCTTACCAAAGGGTGAATGTGGATCTTTTCAGAAGGGAAATTGTGAATCTTCGGAGGCTTTATCGGCCATCAAAGCGGTAATGTGTCATGCCATGCCTTTAAATTTCTTCTAGGTTCCATTAGGTAAAATGGTACCTAAAAGAATGATAAAGAAATGCCTAATACTACTAGTTTTTTTGTTGACATTTTTTTTTCTCTTCTCTTTGCAGCAATGCATTGGCAAGGATAAATGTTCTATTCAAGTTTCTGAGAGAACACTTGGACCTACCAGGTGTAGAGTTGCTGAAGATAGAAGATTAGCAGTTGAGGCAGTTTGTGATATACAAGTAAGCGGCGAAGGGAGGAAACACTAGATTTTATTATGTGCTTTGGGAAATCATTTAGGACTTTAGTTTCTTTTATTCAATAGTTTTCATTTTTGTTTTGAGTTGTAATGGTTTTGACATAGAAAAACCTCTTTAGATGTTTGTTTTCGGTTCACAATTAGGCTAGGATGCAGATAGATAAAATTTCCTCCTTTACATTGAATGATATGTATAGTTTTACTTTTGGTATAATAATATAATATTAGTTACTGATTTTTATACTAGCTTACGATTGAGAAAACTACTTTGGCCTTAGATGATTCAGATGAAAAATATTCATGCATCATTGTAGCTCCAGGCTTTTCACAGACCAAATCATCTAAGTCATACGATTGAGCCATCAATTAACTTGTTTTACAAGCATGGTCAACTAAAGAGACAAAACAAAATAGTAGTAAATAATCAGTTAAATGTGAGATGAAAAAAGAACAAGAAAAAAGAAATTACATCCTCGGGAAGGCAATTCCTGCAATATCAGCTAACAAATGCAGGAGGGACCTCATAGAGCCTAAGATCATTAACTGTAACTTTTCACTTCAGATGAATTTGCAGTCATCACGCCATTGATCCCCCCCCCCAAAAAAAAAAAAAATCATGAAGTTGAGCATCTTCTAACATGAAACATTGTCTGAAAGTCTCGATTTTCATCATCTGATGGATAGAGCAACTTTGCTGCTATGACTAGAATCCTAACCATTTTGCATTTTCTTCATTTTCTTTTTCAAGGCCTCATCTAAGTTGCTGCTTGACAGTGAAAGAACCTGATTCAGGAGTAACTTCACTCCCGAATTTTTCATAATTGCAAATCTAGGTTTAATCCTTTCCTCTAAACTGTATCCAAAATATTGAGGGAACTTAACCAGATCAGATTTTGGGTAACCTGAATCAAATTTTCTGTCAGCTGAAAGTATACAAGGCTCCATATCATGAAATCATGGTCCCAATTTCTTCCAAAGTGTATCCCCTCTCTAAGAAAAATGCTGTTATAGGCTTTAGGTTGGCCTCAATGCTAAGACCAAAATTCTGTGGGCATCTGAATAGAAGAGTCCCAACATCAACCCCCCAAGAACGGAAGTACTCAGCTATCTTGTATTTGTATCCATATAAGGAGGTTACTTTGGAGTTAAAAAGAGAAGGCTATCGTGTGAATTCCAAATAAACAACCATGGATGTCAATATAATTTACTATTTTTTATACTTCTAAGGCATGTAAGTTTTTTTTTTTTTTTTCATTTTATACTTATTTTTCTTTATTATCATATCATTAGTATCTAGTATTATTTGAATTTATTGATGACTAATCTGTGTTGTGAGATTCTCTTTTTTCAATTGCATTCTTTCATTCACAAAACTTGAAATCAAAATCTTAATTAAGTAAATTGAGTTCAATATCACTCAAACCAGAGAAGAATTCGAAAACATTATAAAATGGGATTGATTTTTTTTCTTTTATAATTATTTAAATGTCATACATTTAATAAATACTTTTTAGTGTCTTTTATTATTTTTACATATAAAATCGAAACTACTTTTTATATTACATGATAATAACCTTATTTGTTATCATAATAACAACAAATTCATTACTAATTTTACAAGAATTATCACTTTAATCATTACAATAAAACAACAAACACAACTAATTTTATATTAATATTAACCATTATTATTATAACAACATACAATATTTATTTTAAATAATTTTATACTAATTAACTTTTATATTTCACTTCTACTCGATATGAAACTTCACCTCACACTATACTTGTAACACATGTAAGTGTCTTTTTTTTTTTCATTTTATACTTATTTTTCTTTATTATCATATTATTAGTATCTAGTATTGATTGATTTTATGGGTGACTAATTTTTGGCAATCTAATTGATAATCTTTAGTGATATTTTTTTTCTTCCAATTATATTTTTTCATCCATAAGACTTGAAATCCAGACCTTATTTAAAAAAATTTGATACCTCACTTTAATCCAAAATGTTAAAATTTAGATTTATGGATCTTCTCCTCATTTATATGTTCTTAACTTTTTTATTTATACTCAAAGATTTTCTCTGATTCTTATACTCCATCACATGGACATGTAAGAGAAAATCCCATAATGTGTGAAATGATTGAATAGAGTGACGAAAAAGGATATTCCTTGTGATAGTGTGATAGAAAAATGTGGGACAAGAAAAATAGTGGGGTGGTTGAATTGAGGAAAAAGTCTTCATCTTCGTAGGTTTGAGATAGTTACTATGATATGGCAAAGTGAAAAAAGAAAAAGGTTTATTAATTTATTGTATCACTGCACTAGAATTTTTTTTAGTACTTAATATTTATTTTAAACTTTTAGTTTAATTTTGTTTATTTTCATATTTTTATTTCACACTCATCTCTCTCTTATTTTTCTTATTTTTCTCTCTCGTGTATAAAATATATTTCCTCTTAACTCAAATAAAAATAATAATAATATACACGTTAATTAAAAAAATAGTTGATATTATTTAATTTTAAATCTCATTTAAAAAATTATTAAAATTACCCTTCATTATAACCTAATAGTAAATAAAAAAAGATCATTAAAAATAAAATCATAATTAATTAAAAAATATTTTAAAATAATATCATTAAATAAGATAATTTTGTTGTTTTCCTCACGATCATAACTTGCTGCATATATGCCTCTCTAATATTACTACCAGAAGCACACTCATCCAAAAGATTTATTTGTCAATGTCTTATCTATTATATCTAGTTTTTTTATAAAAAAAAATCTTAATTTCTTTCTTTTTTAGAATGAGATTCTTAATTTTTTTTCTATGTACTGTAGTGATTTATGAATAATTTTTAATTGTAATCAAAATATATTATTAAAAGGTAAAGCCACAAGTTAACTAAAGAATAATTGTCGATTAAATTTTTAATCAATTTTTAAAAATTAATTGTTAAAGAAAATTGCTTTTATTTTATTACACTACTTTATCTATATCTATAACTATAATAAAAGAAATAGTTCAGTTTAGTTTCCACATTTTATTAGATTACTTCATCCTCTCTTAAAAGTATTCATCACTCTTGGGAGAAACGAAAATTTTTAAAGGACTGTGAGATACTTAAGAGTCTGATAGACAAATCAAAGATCCTAGTTACGCAGTTGAATCGGAAAAAAAAAATCATTACCCTATCTTACATATTTTCTTATTATTATGTTAAATAAAGTATTTCCTAATATAAAACAAAAACAATAGTATATCATGATGAGATTTATTTAAAAATTATAAAATATAGAAATAAGCAAGTTTTCATATGCATGGACGTTAAGATGCTCTTAAGAGTTACAGGCAGACTAGTCACACGTGCACACAAGATTGAGGCATACACTTTTTATTAATACATTTTATTATATTATTTTTTATTTTTTTCATCACATGAATTGTTTTATCTCACCTTCTTTCTCCTTTTTTATATGCCTTTATATATATATATATATATATATATATATATATATATATATATATATATATATATATATATATATATCATATAAAAGATAGTATATAAATACAATTTCTCCTTTAAGATTTCAGACAAAGCGAGGACTTCAAAGTTCAAAGACCTCAAGTCGTTTACTCAGTCAAAAGGAGAAGAAATCAAAGATGGATTAGGGTGGGCATTCTTCTTTAAAGCAACTTTTTTTTTTTTTTAAAGTAACGCAACGTTTATTTTTTTATTGTTCTTTTTATATTTATAAAATTATTATTTCATTTTCACATTAGTTTCTGAGAAATTATATTTGTTCAAATTTTTACACTATAAAAATAAAAAAGAGAAATAAATGGGTGATATAATAGAGAAAAAGAATATTATTATAGAAATATATTATATAAATAATTTTTGTATGACCAGAAATTATCTTGTTCAGAATCAGATAGAAGAACCACAGTGGACGATAAAGATAACGGTTTTTTAAAGATATTACAAAGAAAATAGAAAAAAATTGTTTTTTTTTTTATTTTTTTAATATATTTTTGGGAAAAAAATAAAAAAAGTATAGAAATATGATACCTTAGAATTATTAACTATTAATTTAATATATACTGTATGAGTATAAAAAAAAAAAAAAAACACATTAGAAGTAGCCGCCGTGGACGGCTAATGGGGACATAAATTAACAATTCTTAGTTTTGGTACCATGAAGTGGTTGGGTTGGGACATAGTGAAAGAAAATGAAATTTATGTTTCCTAATTCCAGTGGACCTTGAAAAACTTGGTGTATTTAATTGGCCCCATTGATTTTATCTTCTCACAACTTCTCTCTCTATTCCCACTTCTCTTCTGTGTTCCTTAGAAGAATTAAGATGGCTACCTTGACTGTACCCCCAGTTCCTCCTTCCCCCAGAGATGATGCCATGCAGCTCTACCGTGCTTTTAAGGGTACCCTTTCTCTCTAAAAAGTTGTTGATTATGCTTGTAATCATGCCTTAGAACTTTAATTATGTAGTTATTTGTTTGAAACTTCCCTTTTGAGGAAGATGCTATTGCTGGACATAAATATCCAAGTTCAAATGCATGTCAGCATTAATTTTAATCTAATATAATCTTGTATCAACCTCTTTGCATGCATGCTTTAATTTTGAAGTTTGGAAACAATCCCTGATCGCCAATATTGTTTACTTGTTATATTATGTTAATTGCTGACTTTAAGAGTATTTTTCATCTAAATTTTATTTTTCAAGAAAATGTACCTTGTGAAGAGTCTATTTATATTGCTCCAGATTTACTCTACCTTAATTTGTACTTTTGGATCCTTGAGTTGAGACCTTTAATTTCGTTTTGATCCTATGTTTTCACAGGATTTGGATGTGATACTAGTGCTGTTATCAATATTCTTGCTCATCGAGATGCTACACAGCGTGCCTACATCCAACAAGAATACAGATCAATGTATTCTGAGGAACTTTCCAAACGCTTAGCTTCAGAGCTTAGTGGAAAGTTAGAGGTACAAAATTGCTAAAATAAACTAGATTTATAACTTTGTGTTGCGCAGGTGTCAACTTGTTTAATGTTACAATTAGTAAGTTAGTTTAAAAAAGAAAAAAAGATAAGGAAGCATGTGAAAAAGCTGGTACAACTAACAACAGAAAAAAAAAATGTAACCTTAATTATACACATAATATCATCATTTGAGAAAAATTAATGGTACTATCTTTTTTTTCAAGACTAAATGCTATCTTAAATTAGACACATATTGGCTATAATACACTTTTGGTCCCTCTCTTATTTTTTTGGTTCCAATTTAGTCTCCTAAGTTTAAAAAGTTCCACTTTAGTATCATAAAGTGTCTATGTTAGACCAAATTGATTCTTTCATTAGTTTTTTGCATTAACAATTTTGGCTGATGTGGCAAACATCCATATGATGTGGCATATTTTACAATTTTTCTTGTATCACCTAGTTAATCAAGTTAGTATGATAAATTGACGTGAGGACCAACTAGGTCTAACAAATACACTTTAAGGGACTAAAGTAAAAAATTTTAAACTCAGACCAAACTAAAACCAAAAAACAAGATAGAGGAGTCAAACATGTATTTTAGCCAAAATAGATAGATGGATTATACTTTATTGTATGCCATGAAGTGTATTACCTAGTGATCACTGTCACATTATTCATTTATTGCGTATATAAAAACACCTTTGTATAGATAACAAAATCATAGGTATCTTAAAATTTAGAAAAGTGGCCAAATGTTTCCCAGCACTTCTGGTTTGTCTTATATTTTTTTCTGTTAATCAGACTGCAGTTCTGCTCTGGTTGCATGACCCTGCAGGACGTGATGCAACAATCATTAGGAAGTCTCTAACAGCCGACAACAGAAGCATTGAAGGTGCTACTGAAGTTATATGTTCACACACTCCATCACAGCTACAATATTTAAAACAGATCTACCATTCTATGTTTGGTGTTTATCTTGAGCATGATATTCAAACAAACACGAGCCCCGGCGATCATCAAAAGGTGAGGTTTCTATCTTTAACTTTAATGAAAGGAACATGAGCTATTGTGAATTAGTCATATCAGGGGATCTTAAGTTTACAATCTGAGTGGTGTTTGTCTTGACATGACATTAAAACACCTATGGGGATAATAAAAAAATGCAGTTTCTCATTGTCGTTGTGTGTGGCTTTTACACATTAAGGGTTCTCTTTGTCTGCTGAAGAATTCATAATTATCTTCCTATCCTACTTCCTAGATAGTTCTATTATGGCCTGTAAAAGGTATTCATGTAAAGTTTTTCATATCTCTTGTAAATTTACAATAGCTCCTGCACACCAATTTTTAAATGGATCACGTGTTATTTTAAGGCTCTCTACTTGGCTTCATTCAAGACTATATCCATATAGGCACTAAAATTATCTTTGGATCCATAAAAAAATATTGACTGTCATTGACTCATGCACATTTTGTGTTTAAAGTCAACTGTGTCAAGGATATTGCTTCTCATAGGATAGGATGCAAATTTTTTGTCTCATGATTCTTTGATTGCTTTCATGATGACATCTATGAGTTCCTTTCAAGTTATTAAAACAATGGAGCTGCTGCTGCTTGTTATTGATGCCTTTGTGTATAAAACTTGCTTCAGCTCTTGCTTGCATATATAAGCACACCTCGTCATGAAGGCCCCGAGGTTAATAGAGAAATTGCTCAGAAGGATGCAAAGGCTCTTTACAAAGCAGGGGAGAAGAAACTGGGAACTGATGAAAAGACTTTTATCCACATATTCAGTGAACGGAGTGCGGCACATTTGGCTGCCGTCAGTTCTTATTACCATGACATGTATGGCCATTCACTGAAGAAGGTATCTTGAGCATTTTTTTATTTCTTTATTTAAATTTATTCTTTCTTGGAGGTACTTTTCTGGTGCTTATTCAATATGAATTTATCAGGCAGTAAAGAATGAAACATCTGGGGCCTTTGAACATGCACTTTTGACAATAATCCAATGTGCTGTTAATCCAGGAAAGTATTTTGCAAAGGTATTCCACTGCACTGCAACTGTTGGTAATTGCTTCTTGTAGTGTTATGGGAACAATTTTTTTGTTCAATGACAAAAATAACATACTTATGCTAGGCTTGTTGTTAAAAGAATTAAATAGACAAGGATGTTGGAAAATTATTTGACTAGTGTGTTTGTGTTACAAGGCAGGGAACTATTTTGAAAGATTTAGGACCTGTTTGATTTCCTTCTCATTTTTTAATTTTAAAAACTGTTTTATAAAACAATTTCACATTACTCAACTATCAATTTCTCATCCAAAATCTATTAAGTTTTGAAAATTGTTTAAAAGAACAAGTGTTTTATAAACCAAAAAATAGAAACAGCTTAGTGGCGTTGTCTCATTTTCTTCTTCTGTTTTCATCTTATTCTACCTCTCTCAATTTCACACTCTATTTTGTGCGTTGCACCACCCTCCACCAGCTGTCCCTGTAACCTTTTTTACTTGCATTTTGAAAACTAAAAATAGTCTCTGAAAAAAAGAAATCAAACACACCCTTGGTATTCTGAAACCAATTTGTCTTTAGTCATTTAGAATAACATCTTTACTTCAAGGACATTTAGAATAAGCAGATTGTATTAGCTAAGTTATATGGATTCGTATAAGTTTTGGTCATTGGCAGCATTTTGCATTATATATAAGTGATTGCTTGCTTGTAGTGATTTGTGCTGTATTTTCTGCTAGTGTCCAAAAAAGGCAATATTGTGGAAATTGATTATTAATATATATATACACACACACATATATGTTTTTTTTTTTAGAGTCATTTGATTCTTGCAATATGAATGAGAAAACCTTTTAAAATGTGTTACCACTTACCACCATGCAGGTGTTGCGTAAGGCGATGAAAGGTTTGGGGACTGATGATTCCACACTCATAAGGGTCATTGTGACAAGGACTGAGGTTGATATGCAGTATATCAAAGCTGCATATTTAAAGAAACACAAGAAGACTCTGAACGATGAAGTACACTCAGAAACATCCGGTCACTACAGGACTTTTCTTCTCTCACTTTTGGGCCCTAATCACTAACCAAGATGTTCAATTATGTTTCATGTGGAATAAGTTCACCCTCTGATGTTTGACTGTTTATAGAGCTTTGTGATCGATCTAGCCGACCTCACCTGGTAGAATAAGGCTTTTGTTGATGTTGTTGTACTAGTGTTTTGTGAGTATTAATTTGTCAGCCTGATGCACAGATGAAGATTTGTTGTGTATTTAAGTATGCTAAACTATTTTATTTTTTTTGTTTCAACAAATCAAGCATTGACAAGCAAATAGAGGTCAGAAGAGCTACTATTTTCCAATCAACCCTACATAGATGATTGAGATTAGTTTTACTTAAAATTAAGCTTGATTGTCTATGTAAGATTGAGGTGTAAGCATTAGTTATTTTAACATCTTACTTAATACATTTTTATAATAATTATTAGACCCTCATAACTATCTATAATTTGTTACTTTTGGAACTATAACTATAATGCAAGGCTAGGTTCTTTTGAGATTTTTCTGCTACAAAATATGGGTAATGTTTTTCCTACTTGCCATAACAGAGAGGGAAGGAGAAGAGAAGATAGAGAAAAAAGTGACAGATGTTATAAATAGGAGTTTAATTTTCACACATTGTAAGTGCAATTTTTTTATTATATTGTTAAATAATTAGAAATCATTTTAAGTATGATTTTTAAGGATATTATTACAAAAAGAAATTATTATGAGAAGGGATGAAATTATATCGATATAACTTTGATAACTATTATATTTATATTATTTTTATAATTTGATATAATATTTGATTCAACCATTTAATTATATTTATATATTATAAAGATTGTCTATATTAAATTTTCTCAAAATTAAATAACAATAAGAAGGTAATCAAATATACATTTTTAATATATTTTGAAATATTTATATTATGTCAATTTTAGTTTATATGAATAAGATAATTTTAAATTAATATGAAATTTTGTATATATTATCTATATGAAAAGAATTTTCAATCCAACGATAAGTTTTAAAAAAATATTATCCAATCGAAAGTTATAAAATATTATAATAATTGTTAAAGTCCGCCTAATTTGCATCTAAGAATATGTCATGCACTACCATTTTCATCTAGCTTGCATGGGTTTACCACCGACCGAGTCGTCTTAATTAATTCGTTACAGCCACTCATAGTTGATGGTTTTACTCCTCAAATTTCATTTTTTACCACAGAAATTTCTGACTTTAACTATTTACCCATTTTTCTCCTTTCCTCTAGTCCAAAATACAAGAGGCACGTCACGAAGAATGACACAAATGTTTAATAAATTTTCCTTTAGATTGCTAATGGGCCAGTGATGAGCTAGTATTAAAATATGCATATTTGATTTGGGCTCTTTGAAGGTACCTAGTCCAAGAAGAATTATATTGGTCCATTTTTCTTAGTAATGCATTAAACTTTCAAATATTATGTTAAGAGGAAATAATGTATGCACAAATAGCATATAAAATTGTTAAATTTTTTAATAATTATTTTAAAATTGTAGTCATAATTGATTAATATTTTTTTACACTAGCAATGTGTAAAAATTAAACTCTTATATTAAATACACAAAATGATAAGGATAATTTGAGTAATTCAAGTGTAAAAATAATTGACTAATAAGTTTTAGAATAATTAAAAATTTCAAAGTGTTGCCTTGTTCTTTTTTCTTTGTATTGTAAAACAGATATTATACTATGCAAAAGGATATCCAAAATTGTATTAGCTTTATTTTAGAAAGAAAAAAAAATGGCATTCCCGTTCGCCAAAGTCTTAACTATATTTGTAAGAGGATTTTTATTTTATTTTTAGAATAAGCTTAATAGTTCATATATAAAATGCAATTTGTAATAGATTTGCAACTTTGTTTTACAGTGTGCTAATGTTCTCCATTATTTACTATAATATTTATTTATTGACACATAAGATCAAGAGTCCATGATCATGAATACTAATGGTACATAAATAGACAAATGCATTAAAAAAATGGAAAAAGATAAATGCACTGAAGCACAATCATCTGGGGGCGCCATAACTATGATCTGTCTTTCAGGCCTCTTCTTTTTCTTTTGAGAAGTCTTTAATAGCATATTCTTTAACACATATTTTTCAATTATAACACACTTTTTTTATATAAAAAATATTGGAAATTATAAAATTACAACTAAAAATTATATAAAATGCAATTAAAAAAGTATATTACTAGCATTTTTCATTTTCTTATTGCAAATGTCTCTTCCTCTCAACCGAAAAATTAAAACTTCCTAGATGAAGTATGTAACGATAATTTGCATGGGTGTTCTCTCTTTTCTCCACTTTATGAACAACTTTTCCCCCCATTTTAATGTGTATATTAAAAAAACTTTTATGAGGTGGGTCATTTTTAGATTGGTCAGAAAAAAAACTTGCACTACTAAAAAAATTATTTTTTAGGATGCGATTTCTACGGTGGTTCCAATAGACCCGTCTTAGAAAATATGTCGGTGACATTTTTGTAAATATGATTTAAAATAAAGGCGGTTTTTTTTAACCCGTCCTTGAATGTAGTGCTCAACGACGGGTTTTTATATAGGTCCGTCTTTGTTTTTTAAAACATTAGGCCAATTATCCACGTGCTCCCCAAACCTCTGAACCTTTTCTCTATTTTAGTTTCCTTTTCTCTCTCCAAACCTCTAAACCCTAAGCACCTCCCAACCTCTAGAGCCAGTAAAAAAAACAATGGCGACATCGCTCTCTGTTTTTTCATCTATCTTTCAACACTCTCTTCATTACCAAAGCGCTTCCATTATCTCCCTTCCTTTTTCTCTCTCTCTCTCTCCCTCTCCCCAAATCCCTACTTTCTCTCTCCACGCGCCACCGCACCTTCACCGTTCGCGCCGAATCGCAAAATGGCGTCAACCCTGTTCCCACCCACTATGACTTCAACCTCTTCACCATCGGCGTAGGTAGCGACGAGGTCCAAGTCGTTCGCTTGGCCACCAACTATGGCACTTCTGTCGCCATCTGCGAGTTTCCTTTCTCCACTATCTCCTCTGAAACCACCGGAGGTGTCGGCAAAACGTGAGTTTCTGATTTCTTTTGTTTTTTCATTTTCGCTTCTATTGAACTAGGGTTTGTCAATATGGAGGCCAGTGAAAGAGTGTTTCGTGTTTCCAAAGACTAGTTTATTGCTTATGTTTGCCATCTCTGTGCGAAGAAATAAAACCAATATGTTTAAGAAATGATAGCCTAGGAAAAGAGTGGAGGCATGCATTAAATATACATACCTATGGTATTGTTCAACTCTAATATGTTTAGAGTTCTATATCTCGTTGTGATGTTGGTAATATTCAGAATCAGTAATTTATGAAAATTGCACGAGACAAATGATAAGTAGTTTTTTTTATAAAAATAATAATTCAATTAATTTTGTTTGCATATTAAATTTTGTCATTATATGACAGACACATCCACAAGAAAAGATTGGTGTGTTTGTAAGACGAGGTAAAGGTGGTTCTCTTAACATAGTGGAATACAGTGAGTTGGAGCAGTCACTAGCTTCTGCAGTCAATCAAGCAACTGGTCATCTTCGTTTTTGTTGGAGTAATGTTAGTCTATTCTTCCTATATATAATCTCATTGTTTCTCTTCTCTGGCCATAAGCTTTGAGGATCATTGCCCTTGAAATTGAAAAGAAAAATAATGAAACAGTAGATCTGTCAATATAATTGAAAATGTTGGAGGATAGACAAGGGTTGGAGAAGTTATGCACAATTTAAAATTACAATTGGAAATAATTCACTTTCTTGCATTAGGACTGTTATGTGCATATAACACCTTATTTTATACATCAAAATGTACTTTTCCTCTCTCTTGCATGCATATTATATTATCTTGTATGGTAGAATTTCTTTGATATCGTTGATGTTTTGAACAGCTGAAATTTTTAATTGCTGGGGCTATTGCTCTGAAGGGCCTTGGAGGGGTTCTTTTCATATTTGGCAGCTCTTTTGGAGCTTTGCTACTGGTTTGTAGTCAAAATCTTCTCTATGAATATATTGGATTTCATTTTCTTCTCATGTGCTTTATTTTTCTAGTTATAACTCTTAATTTAATTTTTTTTCTTGGTATTAGCTCCTGCACTAGCTGATTGCTACCCCAATCCATTATGATTTTTACAATTATGACAATGAGGACAAAGAATTTACTCAACTGTTCATCAAATTGACATAGGTCGGAGCAGTGATTTTTTTTTTAATTTCGAATTTATTTTCATGTGTGCCATATTCAAGTTGTTATTACAATGTGACTTGATGTATTTTTGCACTTGTTCATCAAATATAATTACTCCTTGCAGAACATGGCTCTTTTCGGGGCTCTATTGTTTTGCAGCATTGGACCCCTTTCATTGGGGGTTGTTGTTTCCTGGTTCTTCATCATATCCTCTCCAATCTGCCAGGATTTGGGTTGAGTACTCTCTAGGTTCAGAATATCTTCCTCCCTTAGAGTTTGGTAGCTTTGGCTTCACTTGGATTAAATTATTGGCTATTATTATTTTTGTATGATCTGTTATCATATCGTTAGAAACTATCTTTCAATTGCTAAACTTGTATTTCAAAAGGGAAAACAAAAGGATGAGAGAAGCATGTGTTATTCAGCAGGCAAGGTTATTCAGCCCGTGTTAGTTACTAAAAGAAATATCAATTGGAAATGAAAACAATAAACAAAACACACCCACCCTTAGTTTTCTTGGTTTTTTCTGTTTTTATTAGTTACTAAGTTAGATACCATGAAATATTTCAGTGGCTTAGGTGGCATCCAAGAGGACACATACTTAGTTTTCTTGGTTTATTTGGTCTGTTTTGATGTAAATCCTCCAATATATTTCTAACTACTAATTTTCTGAGGTTTATTTTTTATGATTCAAATTCAGTTGAATTGTTGAAAGTAAAATCGGAAATTGGTTGCTTCTCATGAGACTAAATAATTGTTTTCGAAGTTTAATGCTACTATCTTCTATGCGAGTAATATGAGCGATTTTATTTTCTGCAAGGGAAAATAAAGCAGACAATGGACAAGGCCTTTTGGGATGGTCGTATGGAAAATGAAGCAGGTGAAAAAAGGTATTGCATCATATTCTTCTAATGACATATAAGGAATATGTGTTGTATATAACTACATATATGTATACATGTACAAATTGTTATTTAATTATAAGTTTTTTTTTTTGTGTTGAACTTCTAGCTACTAAAACAAGGTAGCTTCTTGTACTTATTCATTAACTATTTTGATAGCTGAAATTTGACTTGAGTTTATAAATTAAGTCTCATATGAGACATTACCTAGCTACATCATATTTGCATTATGTTACTAGTTAAATTTCACGAAAATAATAAAAAAAACTACCATTCTACATCGGTTGACAGATAACCGATGTAGAAACCCCACATTCTACATCGGTTGCGGCTTCAAAAACGATGTAGAAACCCCACATTCTACATCAGTTGTGACTCCAGAACCAATGTAGAAACCTCACAGTCTAAGACGGTCATTCAACCGATGTTGTAGGACCCAAGGTTTTCAACGACTCCGGCTACAACCACGCATCGTAACCGATGTAGAAAACCTCTCAAAAACGATGTAGAAGGCCTATTTTGTAGTAGAGTTGGTTGATTTATTTATGTAAAATGAAATTGTGAAAGGGATCTGTTAATGCGTACAGATACGTCCATTTATTGCTCTAGGCCCACGAAACGTATTAGACAAAGCAAATGGCCCTCAACCAAAGAAATACCAAATATTTTTAAGAATTTTCTTTTTGGTTCGACTCTGAATAGAATCATGACTGTATGACAGATGGTACACCGTAAAAAATAATAGTTTGTATTTTGAGAAAGAAACAGATGACCCAAAAAAATAGTAATAGTAAAGAAAAGACAAATTCTTACACAAAAAGTAACGACAAAAAAAGTTCTTGCATTAAAAGGTTAAATTACTAACGTTTTTTTTTTATATAAAGAAAAGTTAAACAAGATTGTTTACTTCTAACTCTAAGATCCTACTTCATTAGTTCCATTATTTGAAAATCAAATAGTTTATACTTTATACCATTGTGTGCACAAGTATATTCAGGATCGACTCAACATATTTTTAGAGATAAAATAAATTTAATAGGGAGAGACCCTGACAAACTCTTCGGAGTGTAGGCCTTAAGAGTAAATACACCCGTTTAAATGGGTTAGGAATTTTATAATTCCTAATTAATTAATATGAAAATAAAAGAAATTAAACTAAAAGTTTAAAATAAATATTAAGTGTTAGGAATTTTATAATTCCTAATTAATTAATATGGGCTACATATTATATTATAATATTTATATTAATTATTTACCTTTAAATGAATTCAATATAAAGTTATCTATTTAAGTGAGCCCATTAGACGACCAGAAAATTGATATGGATTTAATGAGCAGAAACCAATTTGGTCCATTAGGGAATAATGAGAACCCTAATAGGTTTAAAACCTAAGGCATAGTTATGGTCCCCAATACACCAAATCAATAAACAGTTTCTCCTTTCCCCATTTGAAGAGAAAACGAAGGTCCCAAAAGAAATAAGGTGATTTGGTTGAGGAATGTCATTAAACCTATTATTCGTGACCGTTGTAAGATTCCGCTGTGTGTTAATCAAACTCTATGAATCCAGGTATTCCTTAAAACCTCTTGATAATCTGGCGTAATGTATTTTGGTGCTCATTTGGTATTTTATAAGGTTAATTGAAAATTCCCAACAAGTGGTATCAGAGCAACCATTACTGTTAGATTATTGAGATTTAAAGCTGTTGTTTGATATGTATTATATCTGGATCTTTTTTGGTTATATGAATCCTAATTTTATTTTGGGGAGAAACTATTTTGATCAATAAAATTGTAAAATCCTTAAATTCATGTGTTATGGCCATAAAGTTTTTCTCTTAAGAATTAATAAAAGGCCTCTGCATTTGATTTACGGGGTTGTACTTTTTTTTGTGTCGCGTTTGCTGGCATATTATTCTATTTGGGATAAAGGTTCTACGTATCCGGCGTTGGCATTTAATACGTGATACAATTTCATAAATATATATTTTTGTTTTATATGAATCAGTAATAAGACAATGGTCTTTTATCTTATATGAGTAATTTATTATTTTTTTGGCCAGCTGTTGCTTTTATGAAACGGTGATAAACTGATAATTCATGATATTCATGTGGTTAGTATAATTTGTGATGGTACCGTGGTATGTTTATTTCGGATGCGTAATTAATTTATCATGATGTTGTTTTTCAAACATTTACTGCTACCACAATTAGGTGCAAATTTAACCATTACATATCCTTTCCATTTAATTGTGTGTCCAATAATTTTAATTAAATTGGTTGAACCATTATGTTGCCAAAGTAACCTCTATTGTGCAAATTGATTTAATTAAATTGCATGGATATTAGTACATAATTATTTATGCGAATTGTGCTTGGCCCAAAGGAAGACACAATTTGGCCAAATAATAACATACCTGTGATGATGAATATGTGACAATTATTAAGTTTTTTTTCATGAGAATAATAGTCAGTCCAAAGAAAGACTATTATTTGTCAGAACTAATTTTCAATATTTGATCATTGCGTTGAGAGTACCAATTAGAAATTAATTTCTCTGTCCAAAGACTAAAATTAATGTTGTGCTAGGTATCTTGTGATGGATCTGTTATGAGAAATATTTGCATGTCTTGTTATATGTACTTTATATGACTTGCTTGATTGTTTGTGAACATGTTATTTTTTGTTCTCTATTTAGTTAATATTATCAGTGCTGCAAATGTTATTGCCCAAGTGAATTCTATCCCAATGCTGAATGGGACAAATTTTAAGGTATGGAAGGAAGTCGTAGAAATTGTTCTTGGCTGTATGAATTTGGACTTGATACTAAGGACGGAACGACCCATTTCCACTATGGAAACCTCTAATGAGGTAAAAATTGAGAAGTGGGATCGGTCCAACCGAATGTGCCTTATGATCATGAAATGCTATATTCCAGAGGCGTTTTGGGGCTCTATTTCTGACGGTCAAAGTGAAAAGAAATTCCTTGAGGAAATTGAGCAATATTTTGCCAAAAATGAAAAGGCGGAGACAAGTAACCTTTTGGCTAAACTCATCTCTATGAAGTATAAAGGCAAAGGGAACATAAGGGAGTACATTATGGAGATGTCCAATCTCGCATCAAAACTCAAGTTACTTAAGTTAGAGCTTGGTGAAGACCTGCTCGTGCACTTGGTTTTGAGCTCGCTTCCTGCACACTTTGGGCAATTCAAAGTGAGCTATAACACTCAGAAGGACAAATGGTCCCTCAATGAGCTTATATCTCACTCTGTGTAAGAGGAGGAGAGGCTGCAGAGAGATAGGACTGAAAGTGCTCACTTGACTTCGACCTCTCAAAATAAGAAAAGGAAGAAGACTAAGGGTGTTGCGGAAGGGACTTCTCAGCAAAAGAAACAAAATAATGATGAGGAATTTACCTGTTACTTCTGCAAGAAGTCGGGACACATGAAGAAAGAGTACCCCAAGTATGTCGCATGGAGTGTGAAGAAAGGTAAATTTCTTACTCTAGTTTGTTTAGAAGTTAATTTGGCTTTTGTATCTAAAGATACTTGGTGGGTAGATTCTGGTGCTACTACTCACATAAGTATGACTATGCAGGGTTGCCTGTGGAGCCGACTGCTAAGTGATGATGAAAGATTCATCTTTGTGGGTGATGACAAGAAGGTTGCAGTGGAAGCTATTGGAACTTTTAGATTACAGTTAAAAACTGAATTTTATTTGGATTTATTTGAGACTTTTGTTGTACCGTCTTTTAAACGGAATTTGATTTCTATTTTTAGTTTGGACAAATTTGGATTTTCTTGTTCATTTGGAAATAATAAAGTTAGTCTCTACCAAAATTCAAATATGGTTGATTCTGGTTCTTTAATTGATAATCTTTACATGCTTGATGTTGTTAGTTCCTATAATGAAATACTGCAAATAAGTTCACATGGTACAAAACAAAAATTGAATGAGAATTCATCCACCTTATGGCATAAGCGTTTAGGCCATATCTCTAAACAAAGAATTCAGAGATTTGTGTTGGGTGAAATTCTTGACCCTTTGGATTTATCAGACTTTGAGGTCTTTATTGAATACATAAAGGGAAAACGAACAAACATAAGGAAATTAGGTGCCGAAAGAGCTAAAGACGTCTTAGAACTAGTGCATACAGACATTTGTGGTCCTTTTCCTACAACTTCTTGGAATGGACAACAATATTTTATTACGTTCATAGATGACTACTCTAGATACGGTTACCTATATTTGATACATTAGAAATCCCAATCCCTAGACGTTTTTAAGACTTTCAAGATTGAGGTTGAACTTCAACTTGGAAAGAAAATTAAGGTTGTCAAATCTGACCGTGATGGTGAGTACTATGGCAGATATGATGGATCAGGAGAATAACGTCTAGGACTTTTTGCATTTTTTCTCAAAAAGTGTGGAATTGTTCCGCAATACACTATGTCGGGCAAACCCAACATGAATGGTGTAGCAAAACAAAGAAACCTAACTCTTAAGGATATGGTGAGAAGTATGATTAGTCATTCCTCTTTGCCAGAGTCCCTTTAGGGAGAAGCCTTAAAGACCGCAGTTTACATCCTTAATAGAGTGTCAAGTAAAGCAATTAACAAAACCCCTTATCAACTATGGACTAGTAAAAGGCCAAGCATTAAACATTTGCACATTTGGTGTTGTCCAACTAAGGCATGGCCTTATACGCCACATGAAAGAAAGCTGGACTAAAAAACAATTAGCTGCTATTTTGTTGGCTATGTTGAACGCTCTCGGGGCTATAAATTTTACAATCTCACCTTAATATCATTTTTTGAGATGGGAAATGCGAGATTTCTTGAGGAAGTTGAGTTTGGGAAGGAAGAGAACATAAGGAATGTTGTCTTTGAGGAAGAATCTGTTATTTACATTGATCAAGTCCTTGTACCTATTACTGTTCAAGACACAACTTCAGTAATAGAAGATAATGTTCAAAATATTGACATTGTTCCAGAACAAGACAACAATGAGGTTCTCCCTCAAATACCTTTAGAGCAACCTCAACAATCTCAAGAAGTGTCATTAAGGAGATCCATTAAAGAAAGGAGAAGTGCAATCTCAAATGATTATATTATATTTCTCCAAGAACATAAGGACGGTGTTGGTTTAACAGAGGATGATCAAATCAACTTTTGTCAAGCTATGCACAGTTCTAACTCTCAAAAAATTGGAATGACACCATGAAGGATGAGATGAAGTCTATGAATGACAATGAATTTTGGAATCTAGGCGAATTGCCTGAAGGTGTGAAACCTATTGGTTGTAAATGGATATTTAAAACCAAGAAGGATTCAAAGGGTAATATCGAGAGATATAAGGCTCGTCTAGTTGTTAAAGGCTTTACTCAAAAGGAAGACATTGACTATAAAGAAACCTTTTCTCTAGTATCTTTAAAAGATTCTTTTGGTTAAATTGCGTAATTTTAAAAAAAATTGTGTAATTTTAAGACCTCCCATTTATTGTATTAAATTGTGTTGTATTTTTGGTTAAATTGATTGAAACAACATGTTGTCAAAGTAACCTCTGTTGCGTAAGGTTATTTGATTGAATTTACATGGATGTTGCATGAAATTATTCATGTGAATTGTGCTCGGCCCAATGGAAGACACAATTTGATAGAATAATTACATTCTTGCAATGGTAAACATGTGGTGATTATAAATAGTGTGATTTTCCATGTGAATAATGAAATGTTCAAAGATAATTATTATTTGACCGGAATAATCATCATATAAGTTTTCCATGTGAGCAATGGAGTGTCCAAAGACAATCTTTGTTTGATAGGACTTATCACCAATGTTTGATCAATGTATTGAGAGTACCACTTGCAGTTAGTCTTTTTCAATCCAAAGATTGAGGATTAATGGTGTGCTAGGTATCTTGTTTGGATCTTGAAATTTACCATAAATATTATTTATGCGTTGCATGTTTGTTGTTCTCTTCTTTAATTGTTGTTGTTGTTACTATTATGGTTTAAATTACTCATATTATGTGAATCCCAAATCTGCATGTGTAAAATTTAGAATTTGAAAAGGGAGTCATAAGGTAAAATATGAGTAATCTTGGTATGTAACACTAAAAGTAGTAAAGCACATTATGCGTTAATTGAAGAGAACAAGAAACTATTTGTTTTCATATCGAAAGTCTAGAAGTTTAGAGATAATTGGATATTCTGACTTCGATTTTTCAGAATGTCTTAATAGCAATCACTCTATATAAGGATCCACATTTAACCATGTTGGTGGAGTTAATATTTTGCTATGAGACATCATACTAAAATTTATGATTGCTAAATTATTGTAACCGGTATGCCTGTTGTCGTCAACATTAAGTAGCCACCAGGTGTTTATTGAGACAATATCTTAATAGTCTTATTAAGGATTCAACCAAATAAAAGTTTGTTGGCATAAAATATTTGGTTGTTAAATAAAGAATCCAGAAAATATAGATTTGTATAGAACATATAGGAACTTATTTCATGCTAGTTGATCCACTTACTAAAGATATGACACTAAAGTTTTTTTTCACGAGCACACTGTTCATATGGGTGTAATTCCTGATAGTACCTTAGTTTAGTGGGAGTCTTACTCATGTTCTATATCTTACGGTTAGCAAACATTTTGTTATTTGGATTTTCTGCAGAAATAAAGTTGAAGTTTATCATTTCATTATAAGTTTGTTTGTGTGCTATATTTGTATTGCATTTTGGATTAATCTCTATAAAGAATAAAGTTTGGACTAGTTAGAAATAGACATGATTAAGATCACATTGTATGTAATTTTCATGCCGCTTATCCATATTTGATCTATGTCATCAAGTATGAGTAAAATTGGTGATCATTGTGGCTTAGTCAAGCTAAATTGGGATGAAAACTACAGTGGTTTCCTGTTGCTATATGAGATGGACCAAATTGTATAAAAGGAGTCTAAAAGTAAATAATATACGGTTACGCGCCTAAAGAATTTTGTGATATAAATGTCTAAGGTTAATATGAAGTCCAACTGGGAGATTGTTAGGAATTTTATAATTCCTAATTAATTAATATGAGCTACATATTATATTTTAACATTTATATTAGTTATTTATATTTAAATGGGTTCAATATAAAGTTATCTATTTAAGTGAGCCCATTAGACTCCCAGAAAATTGATATGGGCTTAATGAGCGGAAACCAGTTTGACCCATTAGGGGATAATGAGAACCCTAATAGGTTTAAAACCTAAGGCATGGTTATGGTCACCAATACACCAAATCAATAAATAGTTTCTCCTCTCCCCATATGAAGAGAAAACGAAGGTCCCAAAAGGAAGAAGGTGATTTGGTTGAGGAAGGTCATTAAACCAATTGTTCCTGACCGCTGTAAGATTCCGCTGCTTATTAATCAAACTTTATGAATCCAGGTATTCCTTAAAACCTCTTGATAATCTGACGTAATGTGTTTTGGTGCTCATTTGGTATTTTATAAGGTTTATTGAAAATTTCCAACATTAAGTACTAAAAAAAATCCTAGTAAAGGAATCACATAACTGATAACTCTGTATCTTATCTGCAACATCTACCATACCTTATCTCCGGTGATTCTATTTATGTCCATTGTCTCTTGTTGGCACAATGCAGTGATACAATAAATTAATAAACCTTTTTATTTTTTCACTTTTCCATATCATAGTAACTAACTCAAACCTATGAAGATGAAGACTTTCTCCTCAATTCAACCACCCACCATTTTCCTTGTACTTCATCTTTCTATCACACTATCACAAGGAATATCCTTTTTCCTCATTCTATTCAAGCATTTCACACACTATGGGATTTTTTTCTTACATGCCTAGTGTGTTGAAGTACAAGTATCAAGTGAAATCTCACCTCGAGTATAAGTGAAAAAGTTGAACACATATAACTGAAGAGAAGACCCATAAACATGAGCCTTAAGGTTTTGGATTAAGGTGGAGTGCCAAATTCCCTTAAGTAAGGTCTTGATTTCAAGTTTTGTAGATGGAAAAATGTAATTGGAAGAAGAAAATCTCACTAAAGATTATCAATTAGATTCCTAGAGATTAGTCACCGATAAAACCAATTAATACTAGATACTAATAATATTATAATAAAGAAAAATAAGTATAAAATGAAAAAAAAATAAACTTACATGCCTTAGAAGTATAATGTGAGGTGAAGTTCCATATGGAGTAGAAGTGAAATATAAAAGTTAATTAGTATAAAATTATATAAAATAAATATTGTATGTTGTTTTAATAATAATGGTTAATATTAATATAAAATTATATAAAATTAGTTGTGTTTGTTGTTTTATTGTAATGATTAAAGTGATAATTATTGTAAAATTAGTAATGTATTTGTTGTTATTATGATAACAAATAAGGTTATTATCATTTAATATAAAAATTAGTTTCAATTTTATATGCAAAAATAATAAAAGAAATGAAAAAAATATTTATTAAAAGTGTGACATTTAAACTATTATAAAAGAAAAAAAAATCTATCTCCCTTTCAAATGTTTTCGAATTCGTCTTTGATTTCAGTGGTATTGAACTCAATTTATTTATAAGGTTTTGATTTCAAGTTTTGTGAATGAAAAAATGTAATTAGAAAAAGAGAATCTTATTCAAGATTATCAATTAGGTTCCCAGACCAATAAAGATTAGTCACCGATAAAATTAATTAATACTAAATACTAATAATATGATAATAAAGAAAAGTAAGTATAAAATAAAGAAAAAGAAAAATAAACTTACATGCCTTATAAGCATAAAAAATAGTAAACTATATTGACATCCATTGTTGTTTATTTGGAATTCACACGATAGCCTTCTCTTTTTAACTCCAAAGTAACCTCCTTATATGGATACAAATACAAGATAGCTGAGTACTTCCGTTCTTGGGGGGTTGATGTTGGGACTCTTCTATTCAGATGCCCACAGAATTTTGGTCTTAGCATTGAGGCCAACCTAAAGCCTATAACAGCATTTTTCTTAGAGAGGGGATACACTTTGGAAGAAATTGGGACCATGATTTCATGATATGGAGCCTTGTATACTTTCAGCTGACAGAAAATTTGATTCAGGTTACCCAAAATCTGATCTGGTTAAGTTCCCTCAATATTTTGGATACAGTTTAGAGGAAAGGATTAAACCTAGATTTGCAATTATGAAAAATTCTGGAGTGAAGTTACTCCCGAATCAGGTTCTTTCACTGTCAAGCAGCAACTTAGATGAGGCCTTGAAAAAGAAAATGCAAAATGGTTAGGATTCCAGTCATAGCAGCAAAGTTGCTCTATCCATCAGATGATGAAAATCGAGACTGTCAGGCAATGTTTCATGTTAGAAGGTGCTCAACTTCATGATTGTTTTTTTTATTTGGGGGGGGGGGGGGGGGGGGGGATGACTGCAAATTCATCTGAAGTGAAAAGTTACAGTTAATGATCTTAGGCTCTATGAGGTCCCTCCTGCATTTGTTTGCTGATATTGCAGGAATTGCCTTCCCGAGGATGTAATTTCTTTTTTCTTGTTCTTTTTTATCTCACATTTAACTGATTATTTACTACTATTTTGTTTTGTCTCTTTAGTTGACCATGCTTGTAAAACAAGTTAATTGATGACTCAATCGTATGACTTAGATGATTTGGTCTGTGAAAAGCTTGGAGCTACAATGATGCATGAATATTTTTCATCTGAATCATTTAAGGCCAAAGTAGTTTTCTCAATCGTAAGCTAGTATAAAAATCAGTAACTAATATTATACCAAAAGTAAAACTATACATATCACTCAATGTAAAGGAGGAAAATTCATCTATCATCCTAGCCTAATTGTGAACCGAAAACAAACATCTAAAGAGGTTTTTCTATGTCAAAACCATTACAACTCAAAACAAAAATGAAAACTATAGAATAAAAGAAACTAAAGTCCTAAATGATTTCCCAAAGCACATAATAAAATCTAGTGTTTCCTCCCTTCGCCGCTTACTCGTATATCACAAACTGCCTCAACTGCTAATCTTCTATCTTCAGCAACTCTACACCTGGTAGGTCCAAGTGCTCTCTCAGAAACTTGAATAGAACATTTATCCTTGCCAATGCATTGCTGCAAAGAGAAGAGAAAAAAAATGTCAACAAAAAAACTAGTAGTATTAGGCATTTCTTTATCATTCTTTTAGGTACCATTTTACCTAATGGAACCTAGAAGAAATTTAAAGGCATGGCATGACACATTACCGCTTTGATGGCCGATAAAGCCTCCGAAGATTCACAATTTCCCTTCTGAAAAGATCCACATTCACCCTTTGGTAAGCCGAAGCTAGCAAATTTAATTTCAGAGATGACTTGATTTTTGTTGCATGCTAATTCCAACGTATTCCCTTCATAGGCATTTGCACAAACTTTCCCAACAGTTACTGTGAGAAAGTTGACATAATAGGGCTGGCCTCCCAATTCCTCAAACAAGACCAATGTGTTTTGATCATCGTCACGAAGAAATGAGCGTGGAACATGGTACCTAATTATTGTAATACAACAAAATATAAAATGCTAATGAGTTTTTATACCAAAATAACACAATTCTAAAATTAATTTGGTGAAGAAATTGATTTGATTACCATCTTTGAGAAGGTTGTGCACACATTGACAGGCACTTGTTAGAAGTGTATGGACCACGATAATCACATTTTGGAGAGCAACCATTCTCATCTGCAAGGTAGCTTGACCAATACCTACCAATGCTGTTACCGTTTACCCAAGCATGACCCTTTCCTAATCCACTCAAATCAACCACAACAGGATCATCTCCAATGGGACTTTTGAATGTGGTCTAAAAAGAAACACATTAATCAATTGGTAGTTAATTAGTTTGATCTTAGAAATTGTTGATGCAAAGCAATTTGAATAAGTTAAAGCAACAATTAGTAATTTTACCTTATACCAAACTAAAATTCTATCGGTTGGAACAGCATCTGTATACCATGTTTTGAGGCTATTCTCATAGCTGTAATGCATCTCATGCTCCCCATGCAGTCCAACTTTATAACTCCATTGATTTTTGCTGAGATCTTTGACTATCTCGTCATCATCATAATCATAATCACCAACTGCTGCCACCAACTGAACCGGACCAAGAACACCGACCTCGATGTTGTCAAAGAAAGGACCATAGTTCTGAGTAAATATATAGAAGCAAAATTAGCTTACAGAATCAAATATCAAGACCAACAATGTAAATCTAATCTAAGGTTCTAAATTGCAATTGCAATCATGGCCGATTAGGAAGATTTCTGAAACTTTAGTATAGAAAATTATTGATAAATGTGATTTGTTTTGTCACAATTAATATCAAGGCTGTCATATGCCTGCAAAGGTCTTCGGAATTTCAAACAACATAATTTACAGACTGCAATTTTACAACGTTTAATAATGTCTTGAATTATCGAAATGTGCAAAGCATAGAATATGTTACACTTACGGGTAATCCAACGGTGGTACTAAGTAGACTTATCTCATTCTTCCCAGTAGTCAATTTGATCTTGGACTCGTGAACAAACTTGAATTGTCCATTTTTAGCATGTTGGGTACCTGTGAGGAAAAAGAATGGGTGCGTGAAATTTAAAATCATTGTCACCTATAATAAAGGGATAAGTGGTTAAGATGTTTTGCTGTCAAAACTTACCAACATGTTTTCCATTGACAAATACATGGAGTACATGCCCACTGGTGTGCACTCTTAGCCTAAATTCTTTGGTCCAACTAGGGTCATCATCTCCTTTGATGTCAATGCTGGGGAAATTATTAATTTTCTCATGAAAGTTAGTAGGTATGTGTGCAAATTGATGCACCACAATAGATAACAAAATTTTGAAGAAAAATTCTTAATCCTCCTACAATATCCTGCTCCTACTTTTCATTGTAAGTTTTAAATATGTTTTATACTTCCAAGACTATAAATTGCTTTACTTTTCATTTAATACTTATCATAAAATGTAGTAGGAGGATTTGTAGGAAGATATAATTAATAAGAGAACTTAACATTACTCAACTTTGAATTAATTAAAAAGGACATGCATAGAAAATTATTACCTGGTGATGTACCATAAGTAATCACTAAAATCATTTGTGACAACCTTTTGATCCAGGAGTTTGGGAGCAGTCAGGTCAATGATGCCTGTAATTTGTCCATCTTTCATTTGGACAAACGGCTCTTGCCTCCATTGCCATCTCAAGGCATATTCTAAGTCTTCATTGTCCTTCTTGACCATTATAGTTGTCTGAGTATTGACCTGATTTGAAATTATGTAAATAGTATTAATTAAAGAGGAGTGTCAGTAACATTTTCTGTCTAAAGTTTGATTGGCCATGTAATAAAAGAAAAGGATTTTTTTTATTATAATAACAATTTTGAGGATTATTCTCATCACCTTTGCAGTGTTATAAGCTTCTGAAGAACAGTTTGGAAGAATAGAAACAGACCAGGCAGGAATGGTGTATTCATTGTTTCGAAAATTAATTGTAGCATCCTTTGATTGATGTGCATTTCCAATGAAGCAAGTTGATTTTCCATCATAAGTGTACACCGTGGCCTATCAAAATATGGTTTGCATTACTTAAAAACTCAAATTAATATATATGGAGACTAAGACAGAGAAACAGTTGAGAGACATAAACTTACTGTAACCATGTTTCCATAATCTGTATGTTGTGAGGAACCTTGAGTTAAGATATTCTCTTTTGACTTTAGAAGGTTATGAAGTTGTCTAAGATGTCCCCACTTTGGTTGATTTAAATTACCTTATAAAAAAAAACATGCACTAAAAATAAATTGCCTAATCTTAAAAATAAGAAGGAAAAAAAATGTCCTGACAAGGTGATTACTATAGCACAGTATCATTTTATGGAAGCCACATAACATGTTAGGAGTATGTTAAAGTATGTTAATTCCTCAAAAGAAAAACATATTAAACAATTAACTATATGATTTACCATATTCATCCAAAGGAGCGTCATAGTCATACGAAGTAGTGACATATGGGCCTCCGGCAGTTCGTTTAAAGTTGGTACCACCATGGTACTGAAATAAACAAATAAAGTGTCAACATTGATAAAACTACAGTATTTTTAAATTCAAATTATATATATAGTGAAGCAAATTTTTTATATACAGTGAAGCCAAAAAATTACCATATAATAATTTTGAAATGTGCCACCAAATTGGAAAAACCTTGCAACTGCATAAGCTACATCTTCAGCGGGTCTATGAGGATTTTGCGTACCCCAATTCTTATACCTAAATGGGAAAACAAAAGTTAAATTTAGATTGAAATTTGAGAATTTTATTTATATATTTGACACGCTAATAGCAAACAAATTGTCAAACTTAACGTGGCATGGCATCATTAATAACAATATAGAACTTTTGCGTTCAGTGATGATACAATAATATGGCAACATTAAATTTAAAAATTAATATAAAAAATAAAAATATTTGAAATGAATAACTAACCCGCCAGTCCAATTCTCAGTCCATATTTTGGGTTTGTGATTGTCATTAGGTTGGAATTGATCACAATAATAACCGTCACACGAGTCAATCTAATTTTAGAAGAAAAAACAACTAATTAGGTAGTCACCAAAACACAAAGCTACAAATTATTAAAAAAATAAAAGCTACAAGTAAAGATTTTTTTTACCACTGATCGTATAGATCAATATTAAATTATAATATTTATATACAAATAATACTATTTCAAAATAAATTTTTACAACAGTTTCTAAAAAAATATAAGAAAGCGTAAAATAAGATATGTAATATGAATATACCAAGGATAGAGAAAAATATAAAAATAAATTGTAAAATTTACTTAAATAATATTAATTCGTATAAGCTATTTGTTTATTACCATGAATTGAGGAGCATTGCTTTGTTGAGACATGACCCAAGGCACACCAGTTTCAAAAGAGTCAGCTAATTGAGCGCACCATTTGAGATATTGTGTTCCATTGTTACCATATGCATGCATAACATTTCCATACTCATTCTCGATCTTTTTTGTGTATGAAATAAATATAAAGTAAAAGAATTAGAATATGTAAGTTATACATATATAATTAACTAGGAAACGCTTGGAAAAATTAAAACCTGAGCAATAATAATGGGTCCTCCTTGTACGGCAAATAGTGTCTCATCCTGCATCATGTCCACTATCTTTCTGGTGAAGGTTTTCATCTCCTCCTATATTCATGTAGGATTAATTTAGGAAAACAGGAGGAAAAGAACTTTAAACATGTCAAAAAAACTTAGTTATTCACAAAAAAATAAATAAATGAAAAGACTTACCATAAATGCACGATTATGTGTCCTAAATTCCATGTTGGGAATATTGTGCAACCAAACTGGGAGACCTCTGATGATATATAGGAAATAAAAATAATTATTTATTTGAATTTAAAAAATATATAAATTGTATGTAATTAATAATGTTGTTAGAGAGATATTATATTTACTCGTAGTTCCATTCGCTGCTTATATATGGACCAATTCGAATCATCGCATAAAGCCCTTCCTTTTGAATGGTTCGAATGAATCTAACAAGATCTAGATTTTCGGAAAAATCATACTGCAAAATTTAAGGGTAAAATAAAGTAAAATAAATTTTTAGTCACAAAACCAAGACATATATTTAACCGAAAATTTTTGTCCCAATGAGAAACCTGACGACGCTGAGGTTCGTGGGCATTCCAAAAAACATATGTTTCAATTACATCAAGTCCACCTTCTTTTGCTTTACGAATCAAATATGGCCACATCTGTCAAATAAATATTACAGAAAATAAATAACAAATTAAATACATTTAATTTAATAAAAAAAATGATGATAACAATAATACAAACTCAAATGCGCAGTACTAATCATTGGGTTTTAGGATAAAAAATAAAAAAAAACTAGCAAAAGTAATATCAAAAAAATATAGTAGCTTACTTCAGGAGTGCTGCGAGGATAATGAATGGAACCAGAGAATAAAATTCTTCTTTTGCCATCAATTGTAAGTGCCCTTTCATCATATGAAACCTCAAGAGCATTGATTGCTATGCTAATCAAACTCAAACATAGCAGAAACATTGCACTCAGAGAACACTTTCGCCCCGTCATTGCAACACAAAGTCACAAAGAAATCACCCACTATGAAGAAGAATCGATGTGAGTATGATCTATATTTCATGTTCTATTTATAATAAAATTAAACGGTTAAAGATAAGTGGCAGTTCAACCATAAGATAATAATATGTTAAGAGATTATTTCTAGCCCAAACAAAAGATTTGGAGACTTATCATTTATTCACAGAAAAGATTTTGGAGGCATATCCTATATCGTATAAAATGATTAAAAAGATAGAAATGCATTTTTCTTTCTTTTTTAATTAAATATTACAATAGTCAACCTTCTCATCAATATTCAATTGAAAAATTACTATATTATTAAAAATCGTTAATTTTTATAATAATCTTTTTTAAAGTCATTTTTACATTTTTCAAATTAATTAATACTATAAAAAAACTTACCTAAACATGGTCAATAATTATGAATTACTTTTAAGTCATATTAAAATTAAACTATGTTTTAAGAGTTACTTTATTTGAGATATACGAATAAAACTGATTCAAATTAACTAACCTTGTATCTGATATTTATCCATGGGGATTGTCTTCTGCTCCGTCTTTTCGCGGGTTCATCTCCTATCCTTCCAACTTATCTATTCGTTTTAATAATAAGATTTGTATAATCTTAGAGATATATTTGTCGACTCCATTAATAAGATTTGAAAATTGTAGATAACCTTTTCCTTTTGGGGGTGGTGTATGGGGTATGGGTTTTTTTTTTAATTATCTCTATCTTTATTTTTAATATTTTTGGTGCATGCACAGGTCTGGAGAAAATAAAACAAAACCCAAGAAACAAATGCACAAGATTAACAAAACCAGCGGTACGAATGCTTTATAACTCAAAAAAAAATTTGGAAATAAATGATTGACTTTAATTTTTATAAATGATATCATAATTAAAATTTATAATAAATAAAATGCATAACATATTTTATATTTATAATCAATAACTTAGAAATCCATGTTATAATATTATTTTTAAGTATTAGTAATTTAATTTAAAAATAATAATAAACTAAATTTAAAAATAGATCTAGTGATAAAATAATTTAGAAAGAAAGATTTAACACCCTCTATCCATACATATGTGTACTAATAAAAGGAAAAGAAATAATAATTAATTAAAAGTTTTTAAAACATATTTAAATAAAATCCTTTCAACAGTGTAAAAGGCTTGCATTCACTTTCTTTAACATCATATTTAAACTTGTCTAGATAAATAATAAAGTCATCTCAACTCAAAAAAGGCCGCCTAAGACTTTATACAATTAATATAGAAACATATATTCAAATGTCACTCCCTATCAGAGCATTATGTCTCAACGTCCTTCAACACAAAGTTCCTTAAAGTAATTCACCTAGTCATCTACTCCCCTGAACACAAAGTTCAAGATCATCACAGGATCCAAACACAAAACACAGGGAGTGAGTTATCACGTTCCTAACTAATAGAAAAGCAAGACAACTAGATATGCATATCATATAAATGAGATACAACTTACTTAAACATAACTCATGTAATTCCACCATTTTGTCGTTTAAAATTCACTTTTCAATCATCAATCACATTACACATGAATCACACACTCCGATCAAGACATAATAACACATCAATTTCATAATAAACAATTACCAACCGTATGCAACAGTTATGCTAAGACTCAAACCTATAAGCAATATGGTATCATGTCAATGAAAAACCATCCTAAGGCGGTTAGGAGTACATAACAAGACACACCACAACATGAGTATGTCAGGTTACTCTCACTATGTAAAATCATAGGGAGACCACTTAGGGTCACGTTGTTTTGCGAGAATGCTTCAACCATGTGAGATCACACAGGCTCAAAGAAGCACTCAAATTAGGCGTATTTACCCACAAGGCTTACACTTCGAAGAATCCGTCAGAGCCTCTTTCTATTAATTTTCAAATAATAGGGTAATTTTTAAAATATGATTTAATTATGATTTTATTTTTAATGATTTTTTTATTTACTATTAGGTTATAATGAAGGGTAATTTTAATAATTTTTTAAATGAGATTTAAAAATTAAATAATATCAACAATTTTTTAATTAATGTGTATATTATTATTATTTTTATTTGAGTTAAGAGGAAATATACTTTATACACGAGAGAGAAATAAGAAAAATAAGAGAGAGATAGAGAGGAGTGTGAAATAAAAATATGAAAATAAACGAAATTAAACTAAAAGCTTAAAATAAATATTAAGTACTAAAAAAATCCTAGTAAAGGAATCGCATAACTGATAACTCTATATCTTATTATTTTTAAAATATTTTTCCATATTTGATTTGGGCTAGTATTAAAATATGCATATTTGATTTGGGCTCTTTGAAGGTGCCTAGTCCAAGAAGAATTATATTGGTCCATTTTTCTTAGTAATGTATTAAACTTTCAAATATTATATTAAGAGGAAATAATGTATGCTCAAACAGCATTAAAAGATTGTTTACTTTCAAAGTGTTGCCTTGTTCTTTTTTCTTTGTATTGTAAAACAGATATTATACTATGCAAAAGGATATCCAAAATTGTATTAGCTTTATTTTAGAAAGAAAAAAAAATGGCATTCCCGTTCGCCAAAGTCTTAACTATATTTGTAAGAGGATTTTTATTTTATTTTTAGAATAAGCTTAATAGTTCATATATAAAATGCAATTTGTAATAGATATGCAACTTTGTTTTACAGTGTGCTAATGTTCTCCATTATTTACTATAATATTCATTTATTGACATAAGATCAAGAGTCCATGATCATGAATACTATTGGTACATAAAAAGACATATGCATTAAAAAAATGGAAAAAGATAAATGCACTGAAGCACAATCAACTGGGGGCGCCATAACTATGATCTGTCTTTCAGGCCTCTTCTTTTTCTTTTGAGAAGTCTTTAATAACATATTCTTTAACACATATTTTTCAATTATAACACACTTTTTTTATATAAAAAAATATCGGAAATTATAAAATTACAACTAAAAATTATATAAAATGCAATTAAAAAGTATATTACTAGCATTTTTCATTTTCTTATTGCAAATGTCTCTTCCTCTCAACCGAAAAATTAAAACTTCCTAGATGGAGTATGTAACGATAATTTGCATGGGTGTTCTCTCTCTTCTCCACTTTATGAACAACTTTTCACCCCATTTTAACGTGTATATTAAAAAAACTTTTATGAGGTGGATCATTTTTAGATTGGTCAGAAGAAAACTTGGTGGATTTATTTATGTAAAATGAAATTGTGAAAGAGATCTGTTAATGCGTACAGATACGTCCATTTATTGCTCTGGGCCCACGAAACGTATTAGACAAAGCAAATGGCCCTCAGCCAAAGAAATACCAAATATTTTTAAGAATTTTCTTTTTGGTTGAACTCTGAATAGAATCACGACTGTATGACAGATGATAAACCGTAAAAATTAATAGTTTGTATTTTGAGAAAGAAACAGATGACCCAAAAAAATAGTAATAGTAAAGAAAAGACAATTTTTTGCACAAAAAGTAACCACAAAAAAAGTTCTTGCATTAAAAGGTTAAATTACTAACGTTTTTTTATATAAAAAAATAAGTTAAACAAGATTGTTTACTTCTAACTCTAAGATCTTACTCCATTAGTTCCATTATTTGAAAATCAAATAGTTTATACTATTGCGTACACAAGTATATTCAGGATCAACTCAACATATTTTTAGACGTACATAAAATAAATTTTGACATGACACATTGAAAAAGAAAAATTAGGGACTCTACAAAAAAATTAAAATGATTGTTTTCCTTCATCAACAGGGTTCAAACCCTAATTACCAAGGGAAAAAATATCTTAGTTACTATAAAATTTTCATAAATATTAATACTAGATAATTTTTTTCTGGCAAATCTAAAGAAGGGCTTTTAGGTTGGCTTATGTTGGAATATACATATAAAAAGAATATTAAAATAGGAAAGGGGGGAAATGTATGGCTTCCAAAAGTGCTCATATTCCAACAAAGTAATAACTACAGTACAATAATACCGTGATCAAATAAAGGATGAATTTGTTTAAATTTTTTAAAAATAATTTTATAATAAGTATTTTTTATATAATCATTTTTTCTTAAGAAATAGATATTATTTATTTCTTAAAATAAACAAAAAAAATTATTTTTTTAAACAGAAAAAAATTTAGATAAACATACTAAAAATCTAAAAATAACTTATTTTATTAAAATAAACCCTTATTTCAAGGAATAAATTTTACCGAACTTACTGAAAATAGGATAAAACAAAACTATAGCAAACAATATTTAATTAACGTATGGACCAATTGAACTACTAAAATGTGTCCTGATATGTGATCTTCAATGATTCATTTGCCCCACAGTAAGTTAGATCAATATGGATTTATGGCTATGGCCAAGCCATCAGTCCCTTTCGCATCTCCAATTGTGTTCACATCATCATCATGCCAAAATAGTGCTGCTGACGACACATTCTACCCAATTAATGTTTTTATCATTGATGTAACATTGCATGCTTGTTTATTGTCATTCTCACTTGAACCAAAGTTGGCCAATGTTATACGATTTTCAGTACTATCCCTAAAAATGAAACACTATGATAAATTGGTATGCCGGCCATTTTCAATTAATATTACAAAATGAAAGAGAGACCAAGTGCACGATGCTTCCCATCAAGTGAAGATAGAAGATGCACACAATCTTACTCTTGCAAGTGGCTGCTTCTAAAATAAGACAACTTTTAATTCAATCCTTTACATGCTTAGGATCATTCTCTAATTAAAATAACAATTGATTACTTATTTTCATTTTTAATTGAATATCTATCATTTATCTTTATATAATAATTCTTTAGTCAGTATCTATATTTTTTTTAAAGATTATTATATTCACATCAAATAACTCATGAAATAGTAATTAATTTTTGTCATAAACTGTAAAAACTGTAAACATATAGAAGATGAATATTTTTTTTTTAATATAATTTATTTCATATCCAAACGTCAAATATTAGTATTCAAATCCTAAACATTTTGTTTAAAAAACACATGTCACTTGTATACCTATATTTAATTAACACTTATTGCCAAAATAAAATTTTAATTTATTAATTGAAAATGTTAAAAAACACATAAAATATCACAAAGTTATAAACTTTAAGTATTCTTAAAATATAAAATATTTTATATTATCATTTACTTATAAACTGAAATGACATGTACACTAAATTATTGGCTTGTATAATTAGTTTATAGCGTAAAAGAATTTATACTTAATTACAGAGTAATAATTAAATTCTAAGTTCTGTCCTTTTAAAGATTTAATCCTATGGCCTTCAAATTACAAAATAACAACCCTACTTTTATTTCTCCATCTCAATTAATTCAACAAAATACAAAGATATAATATAAAGCCTTTTTTTTATATATATAGCGGATGAAATGGAGGGGCTAAACCCCTAACAACCAAAATGTCTAATATATATATAGTTCATTTGTAACCTTTTGAATTAATATGCTTCACTTAAGGTTACAGCTGTTGCAACTGGCTAGCTTTTCCATCAAAGCATATAGTCAGTGGAATATCATATCAAATAAAAGGGGTTCATTAGTGGGGCATAATGCAACCCACAATCACAACATAAACTTGCAAATCACAGTATCAAGTAACGTGGATATCTTTCCAATGATAGCCGATGTATCTGGAATTTTTAAGCACAAAACACCTTTTTTCATCAGGATTTGCCAAAAGACACACGAAAGAAAACTCACTAATATATTCTTCAAATCTTTCACACCCATCACTGCTTTTTAGCTTTGATGATATCCCCTTGTGCACAAGTCAAGGATAAAATCAAGGAACAAAAGTATACAAATGATAGATAACAGCTATCAAGCTTTCACACACACTGATGATCACTCAGGAATCAAAATGAGCCTAAAAAAAGTTGTATATGGACAAATATGTAGGAACCTCTAGAGAAAAGGAGAGAAAAAGAAAGAAAAAAAAAAAAAAAAGAGGGAACAAAGGCCTTATTATACATCTGATTCCTTTCTTTCTTCAACTTTTACTTTTAACTATAACATTTATATAATGACTAACACAACCTAATAAGCTTTGGCCCAAAAAGAATATACAGAGATGCTTTTAGATTTGTGGAAAGTGCAGACATCTTTGTCTTGACAAAAGAACTACCTATATATTAATTTATATACCTGTGCATATTAATCTTTTCTATTTTGGCTAGCAATAAAGTGATCATATGTAAACCAATTAAAATTAGGCATGTTCATTGTTGTGCCAATTTGATCTCCCTAAGGTGAACTCCAAGCTTGGATTTTGATCCATGTCGAAGCTTCTTGTTTGTATGTAGTTGCTACCCTGCACAAAGCAATTATTTTCATACAACTCATAAGCTAGCTATTTGAATATATAGCAGTAGTGAAGATTAGGTCACAACCTCAGAAAGTTTCCCAGTATGCTGAGATGATAGGATTTCTTGTGGACTAAGCTCATCCAAATCTCGAGAATTAGCTTGAATCCGTGCTCCTCTACTGCTAATCATTTCAAGGAACAAAGTTTTGAATGAATGAAAGTTCCATGTGATAGATACACAGACACTCACATGCACTAGAACATAATCTTTATTTGAGACACATTAATTACCGTTTTGGTTATTTGACCCAATATTATAGTAAGCTCTATGTAATCCAAGGAAAATAATAAAAAAGTACAAGGATAAGCACACATACATAAGTATCTGGGATTGAGTAAGTGCGGTAAGAAAAACTTACGTATATAGTTTACATGAGGTCAAAGTTCAAAAATCCTATTATATTGAAAAACACACATACGGATAAGATAAGACAATAGAAATTTAAATAGCTTGATCTGGGAATTCAGGTAGCTATATAGGGAGAAACGATAATATAAGAGTGAAGCATACGTAGTGCAACTGTGCATGGATGAATCAGAGGAAAAACGATGATTTTTTGTTTTCATTTATTTTCACCATTTTGATATAAATCTTAAAAAATAAAACTAAAATGAATATATGATAACGTCTATATAATTATCAATAAGAGCATAAAATATTATCATAAACAAAATACACCGTATGGTATCATTTCCCTCTCCTGATCAAATGCAACAATAATGAAATGTATATTGTAATGTTAAAATAACGTACTCTGCCATATCATCGATGCTCCTATATATAGAGTAGTTATCAACACAGACACCTTATTTTGAAGAGTACGCGCAGGCAGAGAGGAAAAAGAAAAGGAAGAAATAGAAAGTGGTGACTCACGAGAAAGTGAATGCATAATTATTGATTCTTATGCTACAAACCTTATTTGGTCGTGTACTACGCGACCTTTTGTTAGAAAATAAGGAATATGGTGAAAATCGTCCAAGATCTAATTTGAATAAATACAATGTGACAATGCAGAAATTAACTAATGTTACACATTATACAAATAGTTGACACAATTATAATGTCAGTATATTTGACTTTTGATTACAATTTTTTCACTTAAAAGATTATAAGCAGCTATTCTTCATATAGTAAAATAAACATTATGAGTCCGGTCTTATAATTAGGTTTACCAACATTAAAATAATATAAGATACATGAAAAAAAAATATTTGACAGCTGCATTTGTTTCAGTATATGTTTTTTGTATTGTAATCATACAAAACACTATACTCACATTAAGCCGTCTGCAGTTTTTTCTACAAAAAAGGATTAAGCTGATATCTTTTTGGAATAAGGAGTACATTTTATTTTATGTTCACGCATAACGCATTACAACATTTTATTTCAAGGATAGATTCAAGATGTATTTCTTTGTATTTAAGATAAAAGTTATGTTGCACAGACACAACTAATCAGGCAAAAGGGAAGAAAAAGAATCAGGAAAAGGCGAACGAAGAGGAACAGCGTAAAAATTAAGACCAAATAATAGGGAATCTAGGTTTTTAAAAGGAATTTAAGAACATATGCGTATGTTTGTGACTCCATGTTAGTTTTTTTACTATTGAGCTAGCCCTGGAAGAACCTTCCCTTTGATCTCATTTAGAGGCTTTTCTTTGAGGGATTACTTTTATATTCTTTAAAATGTTGAGAAGTATAATACGTATATTAGGTTTTGAGAAATATTAAAAAAATATTTTCCGACATTATTTTAGCATAACTCCTACTAAATCATATGTATATGTGAAGATAGTGTATATAATTATTTAGACGAATGGTTTAATTAAGTCTTACCAATTGGACAGTAGGTAGTGATATGGATAGAGGATATAATAGATTGTGGAGGAAGAGTGATTTTTGTTTATTTTCAAAGATATTCTATTTTGTAACTAAATATTCTTATAATGAATTTTTAAATTGTATAAAAATGTCAAATATAAGTACAATAAATATTCTTCTGATTTTGTAATTTTTTTATAAAATTTAACCAATTAGAGAGAGTTTGTTTAAAGAAATATGTTGAAGGATATGTTCCTTACACTTCTCATCAATTCTTAGCACTCCTCGTCAAATTTTTTATTTTGCTGATTCCTCACCAATTATTTATATCCAATAATCAATTATAAGCAGCAAAAATCAATATTTTGAAATACAATGATCGATTATTAATGAAATAAACGATTATTGCAAACAACATCGGACTTAGCTTTCCAATTTTAAACTACCCACTTATCATAATTAAATTGAGTTTACAAATAAACATTTTTCCTCAATAAACAACATGAGAAGCAATTGAAACCTTCTAAACTTATCTTTTAGCCTCTCTTGAATCATTTGTTAGATTGTAGCGCTTCAGTTTATGAATTATTCAATTACATATATTGAAACTTGGTTGTATAAGAAGTAAAAGGAAAGAAAATATATGGACTAAATTACATGTTTGATCTTTTATAGTTTATTTTTTAAATTCAATTTGATTCTTTAAGTTTTAGAAGCTAATTTAGTGTTTCACAAAAAAATAAAGCTAATTTAGTGTTTTATATTTTTAAAGGGAGTCAAAATGTTCTTTCTCAAACAATGTTTGCTTTCTTTTGGAACGTGATTTTTGAATTTATTTTTTTTACTAATTTGAGATATGAAAATCATTTCATTAAATTCACTTATATAAAAATTATGAAACTGGAGCATAATATGATGAAAAATGAGATCATAAACAATTAAAAAAATTTAAAATTAGAATTTTCAAGTTGTTAATTGGATTTACTTTTTACTGTATTTATTCACAGATAAGTGAATTTTATAATTTTCATACAACTGAATTTAATGAAATAATTTTCATGTCTTAAATTAATAAAAAAAAATTCAAATGACGTCTCAAAATAAAAGATTAAAAGAATTATTTTCACTCAGTTTAAAATATAAAAGATTAAATTAAAGTTTCTAAAACATAAAAATAAAACTAAACAAAAACTAGAACATAAATCACTACACATCTAATTTAGAAAGAAAAAAAATGTGTGTGCAATATAACATAAATATCCTTAAAAAGTGTATAAAAATAAGGGTGACTGTGTATTTTACTTACATAAAAACATCTTAGCTAGTCACTTTCCATCCAAATCAGAAGGATCAAAGAATCAGTGAGTCTACTGCTTTTTCATTGTCCTTTCCTTTAATTTTTGACAAGTCACCAAACATAGGGACGGTCATTTTTGAAAACTTTTTGTTCCATCTGTTTCCATTCTTAGTTGTTTCATTCGTTCAAGCGTTCCAATCATACGGTTAAGTTTATTTATCAATATTTAGGCAACAAAAAAAAAGTGAGTACTTAAATCTTGTTTCATTTATTCTCTGAAATACTCTAAAATAAGTACTTAAATCTATAAAATAAAAGTAGATTTCTCAGAATCTCAATTCAAATCTTATTACAATATATATTACTAGGGGCAGATATCTGATCGATGCTGTTCAATAACCTAACTTGGCTAGTAGCTTAATTATCAGGTGGGTTTGAATTGCATTTCAGGTTAGTGTGACTAATATGATATTATATTAAAGTTATTTTAAATATATTAAGGATATAAATTATGTCAGCTAGCTCTATCTAAATTAGTACACTTAGTCTAATATGATAGCTAATATATACTTTTTTTTTTATTGATATGTTGTTTTGGAATACATATCATAAAACATCATTTAGTTTTTTCTTTTTTTACTTTAAAAATACATATAACTTAACTATGTGTAACGTTTGAATTTATACATTTTATCCAATATCGATTTAGTTTGATTCTGGGGTAATCTTTTTATATATATAAAGCAATCATTACTTAAACTATAGTTAAGTTGGACTGGGATTTGAGAAATTGGTTGATTCAAGTCAACTTATGAACACTTCACTACAAAAGGCTTGTAGGTTCGATGAATCTAATGAATTATATATTAATTATTAAATAAGAGCCCTTTATGTATTTTATATTTAAATAAGAAAAATCCAAAAATTTCACGCACACAGGTTGAAAATATAATTAATTGTATACACATAATTAGTATAAATAGTTAATTGATTAAAAGTAAATTAAAGATCATATGATTATTTTAAAAAAGTCATATGATTGATTTATATTTTAAACTTGACTATTGCATGTAAAATGTAAATCTTAAACGAATGATTGAGATCTAAATATAAAAGTAATCATGTAATATTGAGTGACTTTTAATCATAATCATGTATACACAATTTATGTTATTAAGATTCATTTTTCTTCCTTTCGTATATACAATTAGTCTTTTTATTTAATAAATAATGAATAATTTACCTATGTATTTGTTATAATCGGTTTAATGATGGGCCTGCTCCCAGGTGGAAGTGAATGTAAAAATGAGGTATCTGATAAGTCATCTTTGAACATGAGAATGCTACTACAGTACATATTTCTTAACATATGATCTTACTAACACAATTTTTATTATGAAAAAAGTTTATATGTATTTTATCGTTTTTTTATAAATTTTATCTATATCTCACTATATAAAAAAAATAGGCCTACTTAATATGGCTAAGAAACTTTTCTGAATTACAACAAGAAAATTAAATGTTAAAAACAATGTATATGAAAAAAGACTAGTTTACTTATAACATTTGTCTTCTATATATATGAGTTATATGTAGCAATTAAATTAAGCATTATAATGTATTACTTGGCTAGTATATTTTTATTGTCAAATAAATTTTATAAGTTTTATTAAATTCTCATTATATAATTATTTTTTCTGATTCTTACTAAATAAGAGACAGGCATAACTTATTTAGTAGGGCTCATAAAATTTGCACTGGCATTTCTTTTCTAAATATATGAGTTGCTTAGCAAAAGAGGAACAACGAATTCAACCTCACTGCCTGTCTTTCTGACTTGAAGGAACTTTTTTGCAGTGTACAGACGTGAGGACCGAGAAAATTTTGCATCTGAGTCAAAGCTGATCAGAAGCCAACTCAATTCTGGACCACCATTATCAGGACTTAGGGAAGCTAAAAGTGATCAATATGGTCATGGAACATATATAATATGATTTTATGTGACCTCATACAAGCTAAAGTTTACTATGCAAAAATGCATACTCATTTGAATGTCCTATTTAAATATCACAATATTATCAAGATAATTTGCTTGATTTTCTGTGTCTGAAATCTTTGCCATTTTTAGCCATAGAAAAAGAAGTTATAAGGACATTGTGTTGTATCACACCCCAATGACAATCTAAATTTTCATAATTGTGTGGTATTTGTACCTTCACTTCCACTAGAGATTTTTTCCCTACCTATTCCAATTCTCCGTAGAAATGTCCTTTCGGTGGTTAGTACTTATAGTAGGAGTTTGCCACACCTAAGAATCCTAGCCTCTTTTGTCGTATTAGTTGACTAAAAAATTTGAATTAGAAACTAGTAGCAATTAAGCATCAATCTTTGATAAAGCTAAAATGCCAAATGTGTACGACTTCACAGTGAAAAAAAAGAAAGAATTGAAATAAAGCCTAATTGGATAACGGTATAGTGCTGTGAGATAATGTTAGTTATTGAATGGAGATCAAAGCAAGTCCATTAAGACATGCAATGATAGTGGCCAAAGGAAGTAAGAAACTTAATAAGTATAAAGCATAGAAATATGCTGTCCTGAAATTGGAGTGTTAATCCATAAAAGGTATATATTGAACAGTGGAGAATAGCTCCTCTCGTTGTATATTTATTTGCACATAACCACTAAAATTTAATCTAGATTCACGAAAATTTGCTTTCAATACATTTAAAGAAGCTGAATGACATTGTATCAATAAGAGGTATCCACCAAATGAGGAATAGCTACTTTGATCTTCAGAAAGAAAAGAAAGAAAGAAAGCAGAAGTGGAGAAAATAAATGAAAAGCAAAAGTTGTCAGCAAGAAGCACTTTTTGAGTTTCACAAAAGTGTGGACATTGGATTTTAGATTTTCCCAAACTTCAATTATTAAACTCAACACATATGTATTCTTAATTATATAGATATAGATAGTGAATCCAACCATGCACCCATGCAGATAGTGACACCAAACATTCATACACATCAGAGAAAGAGAAGAGGTTACCTGGAAGAAGAATTAACCCATAGATTGCTGGAAGTGTAGCCCATATCATTATCTATAGATGCATTTGGAGTTCCTCTCTGATTGGGTAAAAAATTCTTATTTTGATCATTTGGTACTGTTAGGGACATGAAATCCTCATCCCCATCTGTTATATTGCATTACATAATTAAGCATTAATATAATCCATAATCATATTCATAGCATTATAAACATATATACTTCAAACTTGAAATTATATTAATCAATCTTCCTTTTTAACTTTGTACTACATACATGTTATAACTTTAATTGATGGATAAATTAAGAGAGTCTGAGTCATAAAGGGGTGTTAGGGAATCTTCATATATAGGAATTCAAAAAATTAAGTTAAAAAAACTTGGAGCGGAGATCAAGGAATTAATTAGTATAAATTGCAGTAGGTAAAATATTGCAAGAGGCGAAGCTGATTACATTATATATGAATTACCTGAAGAAGCTGCAGGTTTGTCAGTGTTCTTAACAGTCCGATACATCTGCAGTGACCAAAAAAGACAAATAAGATGAAAAAAATATAATACAGAGAAATGAATATATATATATATATATATATATATATATATATATATATATATATATATAAATATATATAAAATGAAAAACAACAATGATAGATGGGAAATCTGAATTGTCTATGAAGAAGAAGATTTTGAAGGGAGAATAAAAAAGGGAGAGAAAAATAATCAAATCTGATGCTTCTTTTCGTGGGTTTGTTTGTTTAATAACCATGAGGTTGATGATGTTTGGTAAGGTAAGTAATTGCCTCTATTATTGAGAAATGATGGCTACTTTTCCTACTTTCTCTTTCTATCTTTTTATCCCTTTCTCTCTCCCTCATGAAAAGTAGAACTTGTCATGTTCCTCTTGCATCAAACAACAACTTCCACTGTTCATCATTCATTCATTCACTGCATGCCTTGGTTCCTGTGCCTCTTAGATAGACCTTGGACAAAGTCTACACACTACCCTATTCCAGAGGCACAACAAAACACATACATAGAGAAAGAAAACACATACATAGAGAAAGAAAGAGAAATATAGAGTTTTTTTTTTCTTTTTTGTTAATTTTTTTTACATGGAAATGAAAAAGAGGATAAGAAATGAGAGCAAGCTAGGTAAGGTGTGTGAGTCATATATACCTGCAAATGACTCTTGACATGAGCTAGTGTTAGATCTTTGACATCCATGAGCTCCAAAACTGACTTAGGAGTAGCCCCTACAACATATCCAACAAATACAAGAGTTCAAAATTAAACATAGTAAAACTACATAAGTAATATATAATGAGTTTGGTTACATCTTAGATGTAATTTTAAGAAGTTAATACTTGTACTTTTCACATCTCAAACGTGTTTTTGTTTTTCTTCTTGACAACTTTCCAAACGCACTACTATTGAACTCACACACACATATGCAAAAGAGGGAGAGAAGAGAAGAGAGATTCACTTTCATGGCCACCAAGTAGCTCAACAGCATGAAGAAAGCGATTGTGAAGAGAACTAGTCCAACGCATTCTTGGAGCCCTCATGTTCCTCTTATTACTTTGCTGCCTTGAAAACATTCTCGACCTCACAAATCCATTCGAAAAATCAGAAGCTCCAATATTACTACTCCCAAACTGATGCTGCTGCTGGTGTGGGTAATCAAAGTACGGAACTTGTTGGGGTCTTAGAGCACTCTCCATGGTCATCTCACGAAACCTTGAGATTGGTTCTACTGCTACACCCCCAAAAACAACACCATTATTATTACCATAATTAGGAGCTGAAGGAGGGTGTGGAAGTGCATATAGAGAAGAAAAGGAAAACTTGTTGGTGGGTAATTGGTTTCTCTCTATTGAGGGAATATTAATAGTGCTACTAGTGTTATCCAAAGAAGAAAGGTTACTGTAGAGAGGGATTCCATTGATGAGTCTTATTTGACCCTCATGAGAAACCCCATGACAAAGCCTAACAAAGTTTCTCTTCCTCCAGGTGCTTTCAGCCTCAGAGGGAGTAGAAATAGTACTTGTGTGGTTGGCTAAGGAAAGTTGTGTGTCTATGTGATAATAAGGGCTACTACTACCTTTGATTGAACCATCACTGTGTGATTTGAGGCCTTCAGCATCAAAGGGTGAATCCCCTTCACTGCAAATTGAAGAAGGAGCACTGTTTGGGAGGCTAATGTGAAGGGAAAGATCAGGAATCGGATTCGATGATTGTTGTTGGTCTTGGAAAATCTTATTCTGGGGCATTTTTTTTTCTTTAGTTAGCTACTATATTCCCAGAAATGATTTCAATTCAAGCTATAGTATATAGTATGCTATATGCTATAACAACCTTGAAATGAAAGGGAACAAGACAAGAAAAGAAAACCACTCTCAACCTAAGAGACCAAGAAGGAGAATTCAGAATTTGTGGGGGGAGGGGGTGTATATTTATTCCTCCACTATAGATTGAAATTTGATATATATAAAGAGAAATCCCTAAAGCAAAAAAACAAAAAAAAAAAGAGGATCAGCTAGAATATTAATCAGTTAAGGTGATTAATTGAAGAGGTGCAAAGTGGGGATATGAAATATATCTTCTTTGAAAGAGAAGGCACTTTCTCAGCTTCACAAAACCATAGAGAGAGATGTGTGGTGGTGCATATAATATAAACAAAAGAAAAAAAAATAATATATATATATATATATATATATATATATATATATATATATATATATATATAAAGGGAATGGGAAAGAAAGAGAGAGATGAGAGTGTTTTTCTTGGCTAACTTGAGTTGAGAGTATATATAGGAAAGTGACACTCCAACAATTCCTTTCATTCTTTTTCTATATAATTAACTCTGCTTTTCTGCGTAGTCAATGCACGCAAAAACTGCAAAGTGCAAAGTTGGGACAAGTTTTGCTGTGTTTGATTTTTCTTTCTGCGAAGACGACGGGGTGGAAATTGATACATTAAAGGCTAAAGAGATTAATCAAAGAGGGACTCTACTGTTCATTCTGCTGTCACTTCTACCTGTATCTCATCATCATCATATCATCACCCAAAACTCTAATTAATTTCTCGAACAATAATATATCAAATGAGTATGAAATTTTTAATTTATAGCCTTCATGTGAGATCAAAGTCAGTTAACTTGCTAGCTAGGCTTTGTTTTTTTTTTTTTTTTTTTTTTTGTTAAATTGTAACTGAGACAAGAATCATAATTATTTATTCTCAAAAATAAAAAAGATTAAATGTTTTAATTTAAAAATAAGAAGATAAAAATCAAGTATTTAAAAATTTAAAATTATAAGAAGATTAAAATTATAATATTTTTTTTTATAAAAAAAAGGATATAAAAGTATGCTAGCTAACATATGCATCGCCATTATTAATTATTACTACCGATTGTAGATGGATTAATGTGAAATAATTTCACATTAATAAGAAGTTTTAAGTTTGAGTCATGCTTAATTGCATATTAACTCTGTTAACTACTCTAAATGAACACTTTACTACTCATAAGTCCTACACTCAATTCAAATTAGATTATTGTACCTGAGTTTATACCAAAAAAATAATCTACATCATTAATTAATATTAGAAAATTAAGAAAACAACCACCAGTGTGTGTAACATGTGGAATTGTGCCTATGTAACTCAGTTTGAATTGTATTACATACTCAAAAGAAAACTTTGGTGTTGAGTGAGTATACTCAATTTGAATAAAATTGTATTTCAAAAAAATTATTGTAGTCTCAAATATAAAATTAGAAAAAATTAACTTGTTATCTCATTGAAAAAAAAGTAGATAGTACACGTGTGTCCGTAAAAAAAAATAGTACATGTGTAAAAAGTTTTTACAAGATTAACTACTTAAAAATTGCAATATGATAAATGATTTTGTTAATTTTTACACTAAATACCTAAAAATCATCCTTGTATATCATGGTTTCTAATTAGTTGCAGATATAAATTTTTTTTACGATATGAGTACATAAAAACTAAACTGAAGAAAAAAAGCTTAATTTCTAGCTTATTCATTAAGAGAAAAGTTATCTCTAAGTACATGAATTAACTTAGTGTAGATTTTTTAAGGCATAATCAGTGGTCTTCAATTCAAATTTTAAATATATAATTATGTTAAACATTAAAAAAAACTTTGATTTTATAATAATTACATTCAGCTCAAACAAAATCTACACTAAGTTAATTCATAAAAAAACTACACAGCTTAATTAAAAAAACTTTGATTTTATAATAAAAAACTTTGATTTTATAATAATTACATTCAGCTCAAACTATAGATTTTTTCGTGGATGCTTAAAATTGACACAGGGGTAGATATACGGATTTAGTTGCATATGTTCTTACTTAACCTAATTTTAATTAAGCTGGGTGTTCTATAAATAAACGTTAAAATAAAAAAAGTTGACTATTAGGACTTTATGCTTACGTATCCCCTTCAGTTATCTTTGAATATTCAAGAGCTAGAGAGTTTTGTGTTACAACTTTCTCTTCGAACAATAATTATGATTAGTGAATTGCATTTATTAAGGTTGAATTCTCATGTTGACTATATGCTCCTCAATCTAATGTTTTTCATGTGTTAGTCTAATTCACTATGTATAATCACTTCTGCGTAGGAAATTAATCTTGTTTGCGACATTGAAGAAGCAGTTCTTCCATGTGCTTTCATAATCGAATATATGATTTAGATTAATGCAGAGACTCATTAACTTCTTAATTCACTTGAAGTATTCATCCTGGTAGTATCTAATGCTTGATGTTGGGAACATGAATTGGACCTCTCTAATATTCAAAGTAGACAAAATTGTAACTAATTTACACAATCTTTAATGTTTTTTCTAGGTTGATGTCGACGAGTATCTCACAAGAAGAAAAATCCTTTTCTATAATTCTTAAGAATTGTCATAGGGTAATCGTCAAAAAATTAAAAAATAAAATAAAAGGTATTTTATATATATAGGAAAATAATAAAAAGCATTTAATAAAAGAAAATTGTACTTAATATTTTAGAAAACTTAAATAACTATTTTTTATTTAATACTTTTATTTTCAAATTCATAGAAATTTATATACCCATTGTAGCATATGTATGCCTTAATATTTGGATTTGGTTCATCTAAAATGTGGAAAATACACATAAAATGATAACCATTAATTAAAAATTATCAACTATTGGGATCTTTAGCTCCAGGCTCCAACGGATACACCTTTTCACTTTTAAATTGTACAAGAGGAGCAGAAAACAAACAAAACAAAAAAAGAAATCATTCAAAGATTACTAGAGCTGAAAACATGATTGATGAAAACTATTGATAAGAAGAACGTTAATTTTTTATTTAAAGCATCCTAATATTCTTCTTATTTTAGAATTAAAGCATCCTGATATAACCAACCAAGGTCCAATATAATTATTAAGTATATTGCTAGATGTTCGATTTTCTAATCATATGGATGAAGAAGATTTTATTAAAAGAGGTAAAATTCAAAATAAAATAAAGGTTCAATCCTAAAAAAAAATCTTGCATAACCCATTAACCTGTCTTTACATTTATTTTATCTATTAAGTGCCTACGTAACTCACTAACTCTTTTATTATTATTAATACTCACTAACTCTAAACAATGATAAATTAAATGAAAAACTCCAAATATTTAAGAAATTAAATGAAAATATTATGATATTTGGAGGGATAAAAACAAATAAATAATATTCTATGAACAAAATCAACTAATATGTGAAATGAAAATATTTTAAGAAAAATATATTATATTCAGTAAAAAAAAGAAAATTATATTATAATTTCATAAAATAAAATAAAAATTTTAATCAGAAGAATTAAAAAAATACATAATTTAGACTAAAACAAGTTATAAATTAAACTGCTACAAACTACCAATTTTATTTAAAAGAAAGAAACCCAACTAAAACAACAAAGGAAATTAGAAGTAGTGGCAGAAAGAGACGGAAACCAAATTTTTTTGCCAAACCGATAAGCAAAAGATAAAAGATGTATTTACATTTAGTATTTAACAATCGGGATACTTATTAAAAAATGACATTTCAGAGAAGAATAGAGAAATTTTACTTATGAGACTCATTCTAACAACAGCAAATGATATATATTTGCTTAATTCGAGATCTTGCTTTTTTTAAATAAAGATCCTATCTGTCTCAATTTATATAATAAAATACAACGTAGTGGCCATGAGTCAATGAGTTCTTGAAATGATCAAGGGTTTAGTTAGTCTTTTCACATTTTGAATTTTGTGGTCTGTGTAGGTTACAAGACGTAAGTCTCATATCATTGCTAAACCCTCCTCCACTTTAATGTCGCACTACTTAATTAGCACACGCAAGTAGAAATTCTAATTGTTTTTTTTTTTTCATTTAACCCATATGGTTTAATTGCCTGGTATATAATCTAATCTAATTTAAAAAAAGTATCAAATTGTTAACACATGATGATTCATGAAAGTTTGATAGCAATATTAGGTAATTTTATCATTGGCAACAAATGAACGGTGGTTGTAATAGTCTGATTAAGCAATCTGGAAATGCATCGTGGACCCATTGACCTGATCATGTGTGAAGGGACACCGAGACACATAGAGACGGAGAAAGAGGGCCTAAAGGGTTGTTTGTTTGCATCCACATATTTGTCATTGTAAGCCCTATAATTTCAAATTCCTTTGTAAGTTTCTTAATTCCTTTTCATCCTTCCAAATATTCCTTTCTAATCCCCCAACAACTTGTCTAGCATTAATTTCTGCGTTTTCTTCTGTCATCCTCCCAACAACACGACCTTTCACACCCAAGGATTTTCAAAATAATGCCTATAGTACAAGTCAAGACCATTAATGTCATATATATCATTTATTGACTTTCATAATATTTTTTTAAAATAAATATTAATTAATTTCATACTTTATATATATATATGGGGGGGGGGGGGGGGGGGATATTAGACACTAAAAATACATCTATGACAAAATAAATAAATAGAACAGTACTATTCAACATTTTTGATATTTTTTCACTTTTTTTTATCAAAATAAACTCATGATATTTTTTTCACTTTTTTTTATCAAAATAAACTCATTTCATTTCTGTAGTAATAGAAATCTCAATACAGGGTGGAATGTACTCGAAGGTTTGATGATTAACATATAAATTGTTAAATAAATACGCTGTCCTTGCTTACAAATGAACAACATAGTTTGTTTATCTCCTAAAGAAACTTAACCCAAAGTTTGTACAACTATTAAGACTATGCCCACAGGCCAAGAGAATTGCTCCCAAGTCATCATGCTGTTAAGAATTTCTGCTAATTCTATCTACCATTACCTGACAGTTCCTCTCAAAAGACTTTGTCGTGAAACCCATTTCTCCCACCCATCAAACAGCCTCCAAAAGGTCCAATGCCTCTGCTTTAACAACTTGAATATTACCCACAGCCCAAATAGTTTTTGCTATAACAAACTCACCTTTGTCATTTCTGACACAGATACCAATACCATATTTATCTTGGTTTGTGTGAACAATTGCATCAATGTTGCACTTCAACATCCCAAAAGTTGGCTTCTGGGTTTTCTACTAAGTACAATTACGAGTTTTTTTAGCTGTAATAATTTAAATATATGCTATTGGAATTAGAATTACTGCAGCTTCTCGGGTCCTTGCAGTGGATTCTTCTTCTTAGCTTAACAGTTTTTCACTCTACATGAAACAACAACAACTGAGATATTGTGACCTTCGCAAACCATATTGTTTCTCCTCCACCAAAGAGACCACAACATCTCAATAAAATCACACATTTTACTTTGCCTCCAAGTTTGATAAACAAGCAAAGAACAGATCAGAAAAGTTGTCGACTTTATCCACCAAAGTTTTGATATCATCCCACAACCCCGCTGCTATCAATAGGCCGTCTTCACTCGGTTCCAACCAACAAAACAATGTCACTCGTTTTCTATGATAGTACCACATAAAACATGTAGACATGGGCACGACACACCCCTTGCTTATAGTCTTTGTCTTGTCGTGAGGCACCCCTTAGTAGCTCTCCAAGAAAAAACCCGAATCTTGTTAGGGACCTTCAGTCTCCAAATAGCGTTACAATTTCCAAGAACATGATGTTGGTCTACATTTGTAATTAGAGTGCTCCATAATGAAAAATTATGCAGATTTAACATAGAAAAGACTTTGTGTTGTTTAAAATATCAAGTCAAAAGATAAGATGTATTTAATATATAGTGGGAATTAAATTTTTATTATTAAAATTTAAGTTGTTTAAATGCAAGTGAAAGATTATATTTTATTAGATGAAGTTTATTTGAATGAATGATATTTTTGTTTCAACATCTAAGAAAACATATTTGTTATAGTTGGTGACAATCTTTACTATAAATAGAGAAGAAAACTAGTGAAAAAGAATTACATGAAAAAAGTGTGTGAAAAGAAAGATTGTAAAATAAAATCAATTTGTTGAGGGAAAAATTGTATTTATATAGAAATATTATCATTTCTTATAACTATTGAATAGGATAATGTAAAATGATACATAATTTAGAGTGAATTATAATTTTATAATTTTTATTATATTCTCACTATCTTTTATAAGTGTGAATAATTTTGTTTGAAGAAACGTTGATTATCCAACAATCTCTACTTAACTTACACATCAACATGTCCTCTCGTATATTCCTACAAATTTCAATCCTCAATATTTCCTAACACATCAAATCATTTAGCAATTGAGCACTCCACCAACTTCTATCATTCTCAATAAAAGATAGATCAGGATACATTAAACTTAACATGACTTTACCATGGATATATGTTTAAAATTCTAGCACACACAAACATAACAAGATATATTAAAAAAAGATAAAGATTAATTTATTCTAAGAATAACTTTAAAATAGTTATATAGTTCTCATCCTTATTATTAATTTTCTTAAAATTTAATGATTAAAATTAATTACTATTACAACAATTATATTTTAAGAAAATAAATGTTAAAAAAAAAAACTCTAAAAGAGTTACTCTTATTCCTTAAAAAGAATTACAACCATATTGTGCTGTCAAATTCGCGTTGGACCCAATGTTCAAACTTTTCACCTCCTAAATTGCTGCTCTTTTTTTGTAATGCATGTTAAACACTTGAAAAATGAAACGCCCTTAATTTGTTGCATTTTTAGATATACCTCTGACCTACAGAAATTGTGCAACGTAACTGTGCTCATTATAAACTTGGGGAGACTTATGCTTTAATTCTATTAAATGAAACAACCAGTGGTTAGGCCGTACTTCAATTTGACATTATCCATCCATTCCTTTGGATTAAACTAGAGCTAGCTACTTGACCTACTTTAGCTCAAACTAAAGTGGGTATTTGCACTAAACTTTAGCTAATTATAGTGCTTAGTATATAAATACCCAAATCATTCGTTAATATAACGCGAGTTTTACCAGGTGTGGCATAAGTGATAAATAACTTAAATTCTTTAAACATTTGTTAAGAATTTGATCATTAAATATATGAATAGAGCACACATATGGGACATGAGTACTCGACTATTACTCTATTTTCTTGAATTATTTAGTTTCTTGATTTCCGATTATGGAGATATCTAATTTTAATAAAAAAAAATATTTTGTGAAATATAGAATGTAAACGGACTCATTTAACTTGTAATTATACTTGATAGTGTAAAAATTAAACTTTTCATTATGAGTACATATCTTTTCTTTCTTAAAAATTAATTATAAAAAAATTAATTAATTATGAGAATGTGTTGTAATTAAGTGTAGCATTACTCAATTACTCTATTCCCAGGGGAAACACTCTAGTCCAATACATCACTTCTGTTTTTCTGGGTTCAATCCTGTTTCGTGCTGTTAATATACAGCCATGGAGAGAGGGGCCAGACGAGGAGAGGGTGCAAATTCCAAAGCAATAACATGAAGAAGAGAGTGTAGTGAGTGAGAATTGATTTTGCAATCAATTGCACTATGATTGAAGACTAGAAAAAGATAAAGAGAAAAAAGCAATTCTTTTTTCCAACATCCTTTTGACACCAATAGAAAAAAAAAGGGTCTAGTAGGGCAGGGCCTGGATTGGAACTAATCTTCACCTTTATCAATGAAAATAACTGGTGCGTTTTGCTTTGTCCTCTCTATACATCAAACATTTGAGATTTTTAATTAGTTTCCTTTTTATTTATTTATTTTATCTCCTTTTCTTTCTTTTTTTCATTCCTTTTTTTACTTTTATGGTTCCATATATAATTTAGCTTAGCAACTGGATGGAGGCTACAAGCTAGGGACCTCTGCCCATGGATGCATGGGTCAGAATTGTTGGAGAGAGAAATTAAAGAAAGAGTGTATGTGTTATAATATAAGGATATTTGTAGGATGGATAGGAATAAATTTATCTTTGTTGTTATTTGATCTAAAACTTCTATATATATGTGATCATTTATTTGATTTGAACTTGACTTTATTAACTTGTCTCTAAATATAGTATTCTTTCATAAATTTGTTTGTTTTTTATAATTTTATTTCAATTATCTCTTGCATTAAATATTTTTTACTAAAATTATCTTAAATACTTTACATATTTTTTAGTCAATAAAAACAAATATTATAAATTAATGAGATAAACTCTCTCACTTTCTATGAAAATTGGGAAAAATATATGACTATCCGCAAATCGATAAGGTAAACTATATAACTATTATATTCTCTCCACACAATTAAGTAAAGTAATTAAATAAAAAAAGTGCGAAAGAAATCTCAATAATTTGATGGATGATTTAAAAAAAAAAGATAAATGGTTAACCAAGTTAATCTCACTAGCTAAATTAAAAAGCTTTCTTAATTCTTATGAATTAATTAAAATAATCCAATATATAAAAATAAAAATAGTATAATAATACTGAGATATGGCTAACTTAAGTTATTAATATAATATATTAATCTTAAAAATTATATATAAATAAATGGTAGAATTAAAAATTATAAATAAAATGATTATATATTTTATAACATGTATTTTAAAATCAAAACATTAATATAAATATAATAGCATGCTATATAAAATATATTTATTAATTCCATAGTTTTATTTATTATATAATTATTAAAAAAATATATAATTTTTCAAGAATATATATCATTGTATTAGATTAAAATGATTCAAAATATAATTTGAATTCGTCTTTCAATTTATAGCATCTAATTTCTAAAAATTAAATACGCTAAATTTTAATTTTGAATGGAATTAATAGGATTAGACAAACTATATATAAAGGACCGTTCCTAAAGTGTGTTTACAAGTCGGTTGTCACTCAGCTTTCACATCTCTGGAATTACAAGGATTGGATGCAGACATTGGCATTGCATGGCTTCAATTGTATATTATATATATATAAGCTAACCCCAAAATTATTCTTTACTTTATAACATGCATATACCCCTTTTCATTTTATCAATTATTAAATGATATTCATTAATTTGGCGGTGCGTTCAAATTTAAGTTTTTTTTAAAAAAATGAAATTGAAAAGAGTATCATCTTTGGGAGAACCAAAAGAATAATACTAAGTGCAGGTTAAACCTGGTATATTTGGCAAAATCTTTTTCTTAGCCTTTTTCTTTCAAAAAATTTAATATGCTTCACAGAATTATATATCAAAAGATAAAAAAAAAACAGGTTTTTTGCGAGAAATATTTTTTTTTCTCATAAGTAAAATTTTGAAAGCTATGATTTAATATTATAATATACTATATATATATTATTTATATAATTAGTTATTATATTAAGTGTTTGTAAATATATAACCAATAATCTTTTTATAATTAATCCAAAACCACGCACTAATAATTGGATATATATATATATATATATATATATATATATATATATATATATATATATATATTTTATAGTTCATTATAAATATAATTTCATCCTAATCTGGTGGATCTTGATCTTTCTGTTCATGTAGAAATGTTTGCTGTTATTATTGTTGCCAACTTTAATGAAGAAATGGATTGTTATAAAGTTCGGGAAAGATCAACAACTTAACCTAATTTTTCTGAGAATGAGTGTTGCAGGTAACTATGACATCTATCCCCAAAAGTAAAAATATTACTTAAAGAATTTGTGGGGTTAATGCAAAGCACTGTCAAACAACTGAAGTTAAGTCCCTTATTATGCTTTTTTTTTTAGATGAAGTCTCTTATTAAGATACTAATGAATTTATTGACCACCTTAAAATCTTCATGTACTGTGCATGAGCGCATCATTTAAATGATAAATATTGAAACAAAACATAAGTCCTTGGGAAATTAACTGTTGTGGATGAGAATTTTTTAGTATAATTTATTTCCAATTCATACAAACTAAATATGATTTTTTCCAAATGAGCTATATGTTATGAATTGCACCATATGTTGGTTTAAGAGGAAACATGACTTGGAAATCAAGGAGGTCATATATTATTTTTCTTTCCTTCCTCAAATATACCAAGCGATGGATATATGAGATGAAATAAAGCCTAATTTTCATCCCCTTTCGATTGTCCTGTGCAGTTTTCACTTATGACTTAACCACACAATGCGTTAGAGAGACATCACAGGATATGAAGTGTTCAATATCAATTGGGCTTCTGTTTTTATTTTATTCTTTATTTGAATTTTTCTTACATTAATCATTTTATAAACTATTTTTTTAATTATTCTTTAATATATTATAATTTATTTCATTAATGGCGTGTCACCTTATTATCATTTATCGTAAATAGATCACGTTTCATTATATTTAAATTCTTTTCTTTAATAATATAATAATCCTACACGCATGCTTTATTCTTTTCCCTTTCATCAATCTTATTCTAATAGTATAATAAATAGATTCTACTACCCTGTTTCTAGGGTAATTACATTCCGTTTTCTTAATAACATGTGTTGTTTGGAATTTTCTATTCCAATAATAATTAATGTAAGCTAATATTATAAGCTAATATTATAAGATAATTATATCAGTTATTTATTATTAGTAGGTTTTATTTTATGTGATCAAATTAAATGAATCCGTGTTAAAAGATATGAATTTAAATGAATAGATGTCAATGGTGACCCATTAAGGGATAATGAAACCCTATTAAGTTAATACGATATAAGAAGGTTATGGTTCTCAATATATACTGAGCCGTCACAAAGTTTTTCTCTTCCAATAGTTACGAAGATCCTATTAAGAAATAAAAAGATTTCGGTGGAAGAACCATGAAGTCATTTGTTACCTACGGATTCAAATTCTGCTGCGTTTGTTTAATGAATTATTATGGATCCAAGTATTTCTAAAACTCTTCCTGATAATCTAACGTAACATAATATGTTCTCGGTGATTATTGGTATTTTATAAGGATTCCCTAAAATTTTAACAAGTGGTATCAGACCGCCATTACTATTAGATTATTGAGATTTAAAGTTATTTGATTCTAATTATACCTAGATTGCTTTGGTTATATGAACCTAATTTTTTTTTGAAAAAACACATATTAATTGTTGGTAAATTGGATATTTGATTTAAATTCGGGTGTATTTTATTTTTGTTTGTTAATTTTTTATAAAAAAAAAAGGGGAAAAGTTATATAAGGGAGTATATAATGAAAATGTCTAATTTGACATCAAAACTGAAAGTTCTTAAGCTAGAGTCTGGTGAAGACTACTTGTGCATTTAGTTTTGATTTCACTTACTGCACTTCAGGCAATTCAAAGTGACTTACAACACTCAGAAAGACAAATGGTCAATTAATAAGCTTATATCTTATTATATGCAAGAGGAAGAGAGGCTGGAGAAATATCTGAATGTACTAATTTAAGTTTGACATCTCATAAAAAAAAACTACGGATGCTCTTAGCAAAAGAAATAAAAGAAAGATGCAATATTTACTTGAGTTATTTTAAGTATAAATCAATGATAGCATTAAATATAGTGTAAGAATATGATATTTACTTGCCGTAATTAATATTTTATATTTTTTTGCTATCATGATTGAAGTTAATTTAGCAATAACAAATCATTCACATTTATTTGCATATCTAGTATTTTTTTTAATTAAATTGATTGACACAATATATTGTCAAAGTAATCCCTACTATGAAAATTGATTTGATTAAAATTACATAGATTTTTGTATAAAATTATTTATGTGAATTGTGTTCGGTCCAAAGGAATACGTAATTTGGCCGAATAATATTTTGTACGTGTGATAATAAATGTGACAAGTTTTCATGTGAATAATAGTTGGTCCAAAGAAAGACTATTATTTGACAGAATTTATTGTCAATATTTAATCATTGCGTTGAAAGTACCAATTACAAATTAATTCCTCTAGGAATTAATGTTGTGCTAGGTATCTTGTGATGAGTCTGTTCCGCAAAATATTTACATGTTCTGTTATGTATATTTTTATATAACTAAATTATATGTGAAAGTTGTATAATTTTAAGACCTCTCATTTATTATATTAAATTGTCTTGTATTTTTTTGTTAAATTAACTGAAACAACATGTTGTTAAAGTAACCTCTCTTGCGTAAGTTGATTTGATTGAATTTACATAGATGTTGTATGGAATTATTCATGCGAATCGTGCTTGGCCCAAAGGAAGACACAATTTGGCATAATAATTATATGCTTGCAATGGTAAACATGTGGTGATTATAAATAATATGATTTTCCATGTGAATAATAAAATGTTCAAAGACAATCATTATTTGACCGAAGTAATCATCATATAAGTTTTCCATGTGAACAATGAAGTGTCGCAAAGACAACCTTTGTTTGACAGGACTTATCACCAATGTTTGATCAATGCGTAAGAATACCACTTGTAGTTAGTCTTTTTCAATCCAAAGATTGAGGATTAATGGTGCGCTAGGTATCTTGTTTGGGTCTTAAAATGTATCATAAAGATTATTTGCGCATTGTATATTTATTGTTCTCTTCTTTAATTGTTGTTGTTGTTACTACTATGGTTTAAATTACTCATATCATGTGAATCCCAAATGTGCATGTATAAAATTTAGAATTTGAAAAATGAGTACTAAGGTGATATATGAGTAATCTTGGTATGTCACACTAGAAAGTAGTAAATCGCATTATGTGTTAATCGAAAAGAACAAGAAATTACATGTTTTCATATCGAAAGTCTAAAAATTTAGAAATCATTGGGTATTCTGACTTTGACTTTTTCGAAATGTCTTAATAACAATCACTCCACATAAGGATCCACATTTAACCATATTGGTGGAGTTAATATTTTTTGTTATGAGACATTATACTAGAATTTATGACTGCTAAATTATTGTAACTAGTTTGCATGTTGTTGCCAACATTAAGAAGTCATCAGGAATTTATTGGAACAATATCTTAGCGGTCTTATTAAGGATTCAACCAAGTAAAAGTTTGTTGACATAAAGTATTTGGTTGTTAAATAAATAATACAGGAAATACATATTTGTATAGAACATATAGGAACTCATTCCATGCTAGTTGATCCACTTACTAAAGGAATGACACTTAAAGTTTTTCATGAGCACACTGCTCATATGAGTGTAATTCCTTATAGTACCTTAGTTTAGTAGGAATTTTACTTATGTTCTATATCTTACGGTTTACAAATATTTTGTTATTTAGATTTTTTGTAAAAATAAAGTTGAAGTTTATCATTTCATTATAAGCTTGTTTTGTTTGCAATATTTTTGTTGTGTTTGGATTGATCTCTATAAAGAATAAAGTTTGGACCAGTTGGAAATATGCATGACTAAGATCACATTGCATGTGATTTCCATGTTGCTTATCAATATTGACCTATGTCATTGAGTGTATTGATGCGGTGGTCATTGGGGTCTAGTTACATTTGTTGTAGTGACGAAAGCCGCAATTTCCATTATTGATATATGAGATTAACCAGGTTGTTAAGGTGAAAGTTAAAGGTAAATAGCATACAAATGCATGCTTAAGGATTTTTTATATAATTATTACAATATGTAGCCCAAGTGGGAGATTGTTGGAATTTTTTATTCCAATAATTAATGTGGGCTAATATTATAAGATAATTATATTAGTTATTTATCATTAGTGAATTTTATTTTATGTGATCAAATTAAGTGAGCTCGTTAGACAACTAAATAAGATGATATAGACTTAAATGAGCATATGTCAGTGCATACCGAGCCATCACATATAGTTTTTCTTCTCCCCATATGAAGAATTACGAATGTCCTATCAAGGAATAAAGAGGGTTACGGTTGAAGAAGAACCATGAAACCACCGGTTACCTACGGATTCAAATTCCGTTGCGTTTGTTTGATCAATCATTATGGATCCAGGTATTCCTAAAACTTTTCCTGATAATTTAATGTAATGTGTTCTTAGTGGTTATTGGTATTTTATATGAATCCCCTAAAATTCCAACAACATGTATTTGGAGATGCAACATCAAATCATCACATGTACCTTTGTGGATGTGTTATACATTCCAATAGAAATTGATTACATATCACTATTTTCATTTATTAAAATAGAGGTTTGCCTCAAGATTTGATACTTATTATCATTATGGAAATTTCCAGTTTTCTTAGTGATTAGTGAATGGATCAGCTCAAACCAAAAAAGGGTTATACATTAGGCACAGTTGGTGACTATTTTCTGAAATGATAGAGCATCTTATTAAAGTCAAAAAGAAGTAAAACAGCGTGTCATGCATATAGTATCAAATACAGTTGGTATACGTAGAGTGCAAAGAGGAGGAAAGTATCATGTCACTCAACCCTTCTTGAATCTTGATGGCTAAATGGTCATTCATCAACTTCACAATTGATTCTGCAAGAAAATTATGAAGGGAATAAACCTTTAATAATCAGATTGAAAGCATATATATTTAATAGTATTATTTTTATGGAAAGGAGGGACATAAGCATCAAAACAAAAGAGTGAAGAAGAAAGTGGAAAATAATAAAGGATCTCTCAAGGGAGGACCAATAACTCAATCCTCTCATTAAGCATTATTATTTAGTAAATTACATAATCTAGAATTGAATGTTAATGGTTATGCTTAGATTAAATGTTACAAGTAGTAATATATTAATATTGGTAGGAATCACAAGAATGAATTTAACTGGAGAATTTCAAAAGATTCCTACATGGTTTTCCTTAATTTTTAATACTATACACTAGCACATGTAGTTGCTTTCAAGTTAATGGTTTATGTTATAAGGCCAAAAGTTTATTTTCATTCAGAAACAATATACAAATACAGGAGATGTTGCTGCCTGAAATTAAGAGTGATGCTAAAGACAAGCATGAAGAACAACAACTGTTTAACATATACGAGGATATTTGGCAAAGTTTGGATTTGAGAAGAAATAATTAGTAGAATAAGGTACCAAATTCTTAAAGATATTTGCTTGTTAGGACAATTGCTTGATGCTAATTGCTTTCACGGCAAACAAAACATGCTTCCCTAATCAGAAGTTGTTTTTAATATATGTAAGAAATTCATTTAAACAGGGTGAAGGTGATTACAAAGAATTGGTAGGATAAGAGATCCTCCTTAAAATAAAGAAAAATACAAAGAACAAAGAATATGAATATGGCTAAAGGCCAAGTCATTTACAAGCATGACTTTTCTGTGGAATGATTGGAATCTTAGGGGAATTGTTTTCAAGTTGTACTAATATTGCATGGTTGTAATAACTTGGACATTATAATTTCTGATCTTGCAAAAGGTGATTAGGCCAAATTGGTGAAATTACATCAGAAGCCTTAGCAGATAGATCATGAAAACATTCATATTTAGTAATTCCATAACTTATGTGCTAGGCATTTAGGATAAGTGCCTTTAGCCTCAAGTAAGCATTACATCAGAATCTAAGAAAGAAGTCACAGGGACCAACCTTAAAGAGTTCACACTAGTCACGACTTCCTTGACAGGCTCATAGCAAAGGTTTCCTTGAGCAAGTAAGCTACAATAAGAAAGAGTAATACAACATCAATGAAACAACTTGAAGAAGCCAATTCAGCCTTCACTCTTTGTTAAATAAATACCATTCACCATCCACAATTAAAGAGGAAACACTAAAGAAACAAACAGATGATATCTAAATTTCTTCTATGATGGAAAAGGTTTCTTGTCTCTACAATTAACTCAGACAGATGCAAACATTATGATGTTTCTGGCAAGGTTTTGCAGAGAATCATTTCATCAAAGCAGCTATTTTCTTCCAAGTAAAGTTAAGACACAAATCTAGAGTATAAAGATAAACAGAAAGAGATTGCTATCTTAAATTTGATCCACGATTAAGAGTTTTACACTCATTGTGTCATTTTTTGTTCTATAATCAATCTACTTTTGTATTATTAACCTCTAGAATCAATTCTTTCCACCATGTCACACAAGGAATCCTAAAATCTTGTTAAATTCGACGATGTTCAGCGTTAGACACATTTGGATCATGCAAATAAATAAGGCAACAACACCGTTATGAGATCGACACTAAGATTTGAAATGAGAGTGAGAGAAGAAAAGCAGAAACATTGGAATGGACACAGAGAAATAGACAACTTATATTGTAACTTGAAGAACAACATTGTAATTGAATTTACTAAGAAACAAGGTGAAGTGAGGTGCCTGATAGTAAGAAGAGATGGAAAAGACCAGAGAGGAAAGTGTTGTATGTAGATTGATAATTTTGGGAGTAAAATTGGATTACTTTATTTTATCTTTGTGAAATTTCATGGAATGCATTATTCTTTTTTATCATATTACTTATTTAAAAATAAATAATAGTATTGAATAAAGATGAATCATTCCTTTGTCAGGTTTAGCATAGAATCTCATTTTCACAAAATCCTCACAGCCTCACAGCAGGACAGGTTGATTTGTTCTATCTGTTTCATAGCGCCAGTTTGTGATCGGCACTTCATTGCTAATACCTCTGTATTGACTCTTGTTTTTCTTGTTTCTTTGTAGGATTGATTGAAATAAAACTCGGAAATTGGACAAAAATCTAAGGCATTCCGTTTAGAAGAGGGCTTAGATATGTTTTTATCTCTAATAAATATTTATTTTTTGTGTTTGTTTTTTAATAAGTTTTTTTAAGTTTCTAATAAAATATTTTTTTTTCTTCACATTCTTTTTTATTTTTTGATAAATTGATTAATTTTGTGTTTTTTCTCTGATAAATAATTTTAATTTGTTATTAGTTGAGACTAGAAGAAAATTTACTAATTTATCAAGGATTAATCACTAAATTACCTAATTTATCAAAGACTAAAAAAAATATGAATGACCAAAAATAAAATTATTATTTTATTAGTAACTCAACTTAAAAAAAATTATAAAAAGTAAATATAAAAATTATATATTTATTAAGGATATAAACACATTTAAGACAAAAAATTAAACATGCATGGATGTCCATGTCGAACGTGACAGAATTTGCCTTGCTAATATTCATTACCAAAGTAAGACTTCCATTGGCATTCATTTGCCTTCAATTTACATTTGTCTTTGCCATTGTTTTTTCTGCCGAGGATCAACTGTTATTGACGTGTTTGCCACCAAAATTTGATGTATATCGATCTCAATGCACCTTTCCCAAATCCTCCATAGTTTTAGATGTAAATGAATGGGCACCATAAATTGTTGAAAATTCTTTCATAATTATTGGAACACCACATTCAACAAATCTTCATAAGATGTATGGAAAATACAAGGTGGAGATTCCAAGGTTTTTGGAATTTCATTTTTGATTCTTGATGATATCACATTCATCTTAGAAAAAATGGAGATAACATTTTCAAGGGTTCTTCAAAATATGAAAATTAATTTATATCCATTTACTACTCTTGGGAGAAGTCATATCCCTCCATTATATAAATGGGGTTTGTGTGAAGTTATGACAAGTAACTGAGATCCTTCAAGAGTGATAAGGTGAGAGAGTTTTTTGTAATCCTCTTCAAGAAAAGAGAGTTATATATTTCCACTGTACTCGGTGAGTGTTTAAGAAATATTGTAAATCATCCTATTGGGTGAGATTGAGATCATTATAATCCTACTTTATAGTGGAAATATTTTTTCTGGACTTTGTCCCGTGGTTTTTCCCTTTCATACTTAAAGGGTTTTCCAAATTAACAATTTATTGGTATTGTTATTCTTCTCTTACTCTCTTAATTTAGTTTTCTTATTGCATATCTTAATCATAGAGAGGGAAATTTATTCTTGGTAATTCCCAACAATGGTATCAGAGCTAGGTTGATCGGGGGAGCTATCATCCTGTGTGATTCAAGATGGAAGGTGTTGTCACTCATGATGAAGATATGTTCAAGCTAATTGCTAAAAATTAATCCTATCAAAAGCCAATGATGGAAGACCATTTATACTGTAAAGATTTGCATGAGTCAATTACCCAAAAGGATAAGCCAGAGGGAAAGATCACTATCAAAGAGTGGGAGCTCCAAAATCAGAAGGCAGTAGCTATGATTCAAAAATACATTGACCGAAGCTTGTTCGAGCATGTGTTAACTTACAACAATGCATATGAACTGTGGACAAAACTTGAGTCTATGATTCAAAAGAAGACACCTCAGAACAAAGCCCCTCTCATGGAAAGGTTGGTAAAGTTGGAGTACAAAGATGGCCACATCATGATTGAGCACTTAAACATTTTCAAGGGGCTCGTGAATCAATTGACGAAGATTGAGATGATGAATTGCAAGCTCTTATAATCCTTAGTTCCCTACTAGAGAGTTGGGACACATTAGTAGTTACTGCAATTAACTCAGCCCCTGAAGGAAAGCTCACCATGGATATCATCATTAATAGCTTGTTGAATGAAGAAGCTAGGAGGAAGGAACAAGGTATGGTTGTTCAATCTGAAGATAACATTGTAGAAAATCGTGGAAGAAGTGAGAATTGTGAAACAAGTGCAAGTAGAAGTCATGATAAATCTCGAGGATGATCTAAATCTCACTCTTTCAGGATTGCCTATTACTATTGTGGCAAGTCAGGTCACAAGAAATCTGAATGTCGATATCTCAAGCAAGATAAAAAAAATCGGCACTATTAAACCAGACCAAATTAATTTGAAGAAAAAGGAGGATAAGAGCACTATGGCCATGGCAGTAGATGGAGATGACAATGTATTCCTCATTGGAGAAGACAACTATCTTAATATTTCTTGTGATGATTGTTTATGGATTGTTGACTCGGGTGCATTTTTCCATATTAGCCCACATGGAGGATTTTTCTCAACCTATCAAAGTGGTGACTTTGGTATGGTAAAAATGGGAAATTGTGTCACAAGCAAAATAGTAGGCATTGGTGACATCACTTTTATGATCGACATATGGCATAAGCTCGTGTTAAAGGAGGTGACACATGTACGAGACATGGGTCTCAACCTTATCTCTGTCAGGAAGCTTGACAATGTTGGGCTGATTAATCACTTTGGTGATTGCAAATGGAAACTCACAAAAGGCAATATGATTGTTGCTCAAGGAAAGAAAAAAGACGCCCTATATGTCCTGCAGGGAAGAATATGCAAGGGAGAGGCCATCGTTGCCCATGGTGACTCAAGCATGGAGTTGTGGAATAGACGACTTGGCCATATGAGCGAGAAGGGATGACAGATCATTGCTAGGAAAAACCATCTTCCTGACGTAAAAGGTCAACTACTCGAATCCTACATAGATTGTTTGGCTGGAAAACAACATAGAGTATCGTTTCATAAATTAGACAAACCTAAGAGGAGAAAACATGTTCTTGACTTAGTGCATTCAAACATTTTCTCAATGTCTGAAAAATCCCTTGAAGGTGCATATTATTTTGTCACTTTCATTGATGATCACTCAAGAAGAGTACAAATATACTTGTTAAAAACAAAAGATCAAGTAATTCAAGCATTCAAGGAATACCATGTCATGGTGGAGCGTGAGACTAGGAGAAAACTGAAAGTTAATAATGGTGGAGAGTATCATGGCCCTTTTGAAGCATATTGCAAGACATATGGAATTAAACTTGAGAAAATGACACCAAAGACACCACAATTAAATGGTGTGGTTGAAAGAATGAACCGAACTATTAAGGAGAGAGTTTGGTGTATGCTATCTTATGCCAAACTCCCTAAGTCATTCTAGGGAAAAGTTGTGAAGACCGTTGTGGATGTTATCAATTTGTCATCGGCAAGTCCTTTGGATGAAGATATCCTAGAGGAAATTTGGTTAGGATAGAAGGCATCACACAACTACTTGAAGGTGTTTGGATGTTGAGCATTCGCCCACATTCCTAAGGACGAATGAGGAAAGCTTGACTAAAAAACAAAGCAGTATATCTATCTTGGTTCACCAAAAGATGAGTTCGACTATCAATTATGGGATTCTATGAACAAGAAAATTGTTAGAAGCAGAGATCTTGTGTTCTTCGAGGATTAGACCATTGAAGATTTGAAGTAGTTAGAGAAACCTAAACGTAGGGTTAACTCTGATCATGACTCATTCCACGTGGCACATGCTGTTTTAAGGCAACAAGTTGTCGAGGCGAATCAAAATGAAGTTTATTATGGGTCCGAACACAATGAGACCTCAATGGAGCTGTCAACAGAGACAAATAATACAGAAATTGTTGAGCCAAAAGTCGTTGAACAACCTCAATTACGGTGTTCCGCCAGAGATAGGTGTCCCTCTAAAAGATATTCCTTAAATGAGTACGTGACACTTACAAATGAAGGAGTCTTAAAGTTATGAAGAAGCTATGACCAACAATGATAGAGAAGAATGGGTTAAAGCCATGCAAAAGGAGATTAAATCCTTGTATGAGAACCACATATATGACCTAGTGGAGTTGCCAAAAGAAAGATGAGCCTTGAAAAATAAATGGTTGTATAGGCTCAAAACTGACGAGAATAGCTCGAGACTAAGGTATAAGGCTCGAATTGTTGTCAAAGGATACAATAAGAGAAAGAGCATTGATTTTGAAGAAATATTTTCTCTTGTGGTGAAAATGCCATCCATTAGAGTTGTCTTAGGTATAGCTACAAGCCTAGACTTGGAGATCGAACAACTTGACGTCAAGACAACCTTCTTACATGAAGATCTAGAAGAGGAGATTTATATGGAGCAACCCAAGGGATTTGAAGTTCCGGGTAATGAAAACTTAGTGTGTCGACTCAAGAAGAGTTTTTATGGTCTAAAACAAGCACCAAGGCAATGGTATAAGAAGTTTGACTCTTTTATGGCTCAACACGATTTCAATAAGATTCACACCAACCACTGTGTATTTATAAAGAGGTATGCTAGTGATGATTTTGTCATACTTCTACTTTATGTTGATGATATGTTAATATTGGGCATGATAAGAAGAAAATAGATGCCCTTAAATTGGCATTGAGAAAATCCTTCGCTATGAAAGACTTGAGACCAGGAAAGAAAATCCTTGGGTTGAAGATCACTCGAGATCGATCTAAGAAGTTATTATGGCTATCTCAAGAACAATACATTGAGAAAGTTCTTAAGAGATTTAATATGCACAAGGCCAAGCTGGTTAGCATTCCACTTGCCGTGCAATTTAAGTTGAGCAAAAAGCAAAGTCCAACAAGTGAAGGAGACAAAGAAGAAATGAAAAAGGTTCCTTATTCATCTGTTGTTGGCAGTCTCATATATGCTATGATATGTACAAGACCTAATATTGCTTATGCAGTCGGTGTTATGAATTGATTCTTGTCTAATCCTAGGAAGGAACATTGGGGTGTTGTAAAATGGATATTCAGATATCTTGGAGGCACAATCAAGAGGTGTTTGTGTTTTGGTAATGGAAAGCTTGTGTTAGAAGGATACACAAATATGAACACGGCTGGAGATGTTGATTCTAGAAATTGGACATCGAGATATTTAACTACTTTTGTAGGGGGGTTGTGTCATGGTAAGCCAAACTTCAAAAGTGTGTGGCTCTATCAACTACTGAGGCTGAATATATTACAACTACCGAAGCATGCAAAGAGATGTTGTGGATGAAGAATTTTCTTCATGAGTTGTGCCATGAACAACAAAATTATATGGTGCACTGTGATAATCAAGTTCCATACACCTAGCTAAAAATTCAACATTTCATAGTCGTTAAAGCACATAGATGTTTGTTATCACTGGATACGAGATATGTTAGAGGATAAGCTTTTACAACTTGAGAAGGTTCACGCCAATGAAAATTGGTCAAACATGATAACCAAGGTGATACCAGCTAAGAAATTTGAAGACCGTTGTCAACGTGCCAGTGTAGTGGTGCCCCCCAATTAAGTCGGGAAGGGGGAGATTTGTTGGAAATACCTCCATAATTATGGAGCACCACATTCAATAAATCTTGATAACATAAAATGCATGGAAAATAAAAGGTGCAGATTCCAAGGTTTTTGGAATTTCATCTTTGACTCTTGATGATATCACATTCATCTTAGAAAATTAATTTACATCCATTTATTACACTTGGGAGAAGCCATATTCCTCCACTGTATAAATGGGAGCTTGTAAGGAATTGTGGTAAGCAAGCAAGTGAGATCCCTCAAGAGTGATAGAGTGAGAGAATTTTTTGTAATCCTCTTCAAGAAAAAAGAGTTATATATTTTCACAGTACTTGGTGAGTGTTTAAGAAATATTGTAAATCATCCTATCAGGTGAGATTAAGATCATTGTAATCCTACTTCATAGTGGAGATATTTTTTTGGACTTTGTCCTTGGTTTTTCCCTTTCATATTAAGGGGGTTTTCCACATTAAAAATTTCTTGGTATTGTTCTTCTTCTCTTACTCTCTTAATTTATTTTTCTTATTATCCATCTAAATCACATAGAGAGGGAAATTTATTCTTGGTATTTCCCAACATAAATTATAAATATTGCAAGGCATGTAGCATGTTTTTTGTGAGGCTTGTTTCCATGAGAGTTAACTAGCTTTTTAACTATTAAGAGATGTTTCTTAGTATTCTATGTGTGAAGGTCATTATTATATGAAAATCGTGTTGTTGCTCGTCATCACTGAAGTCGCTAACATTATCTCTTTTTATGAGTTCTTTGTTAGCCATCTGTCAAAAAATACAAAAGTAATTTATTAGTGAAATAACATCAATTTTGTGTATCTATCGTTAAAAAAAACAAACATTTTTTAGAGTTGTTAAACAAATACGAAAGTGCAGTAAAAGTTCCTAATTTTGTGTATGTAACGCTAAAAAAAATATATTTATAACACTTTAAGTAACACATGAAAATGAGAGAACTAACTGCTTGTTTAGATGTAAGATTGTGTAAACGTGAATTATAAGTGTGAACAACACCTCATTTTTATAAATTACATCGAAGTGAACAGTGTTGTAAATAATGGCTACTAACTACTGCATCCACCGTCAATAAAAATAATAATAGCTACCATAAAATAATGCATTCTTTAACTAATTTAATATTCTAAAAACCTAAATTAATAATAATTAAACACTAATATACTAAAACATAAAATAATAACTAAACAAAATTAATTTAACATGTATAATGATTTATCTAACTAAACCCTAAATTAATAATAACTAAACACTAATATAATAAAATTTAAAATAGTAACTAAACAAATTTAATTTAACATGTATAATGATTTATCTAACTAAACCGTAAATTAATAATAACTAAACACTAATATACTAAAACATAAAATAATAACTAAACAAAATTAATTTAACATGTATAATAATTTATCTAACTAAACTGTAAATTAATAATAACTAAACACTAACACACTAAAACATAATTAATTTAACATGTATAAAATAAACTAACCCTGCAATCAACATAAAATATACTAATATATATAATATATTAAAAACATGAATAAAGAAGTCGTATCATGTTCTACGACTTTGGCAAAGAAGATTCACCCTTCATTTCCTTCATGGTTGAATCTACACCATTCATCCATGAAAAGGGAAGTCGTAGGCAGTTCAACGACTTTGAAGTCGTTTGAATTTTCTCGACTTCAACATGCACTTTAGTCTACCTAGTTGTATTCATTTTGCCATTTCGCTTCACGTTTTCATTGGAGATTGCAGAAATCTTGTTTAAAGTAGCAACATTAGGTGCACCATATCAATGTGCAGCAATAAAAGTAGTGTGTTGTTCAATCAATGTGCAACAATAAAAGTACAGAAAACAACAATACTTAGCACTCATGAAGCTTGCACATGGCTTCCATTTATGATTCTCGTGTAGTGTGTTAATGTTTGCACATGCTAGCTTCAGAATAGGCTACTATATTGGCTAAAATTAAAGCTTTGTGCGCCTCAATAGCTTGCACCCATGAAGCTTGCACATGCACGAATAGTATAAAAACAAGGTTTTGTGTAAGAAGCATGCACATGCTAGTCACAGTTCCTATCTCGTGAATCATGCTTATAGGATATCTTACATGAAATGATGTATCATACTCGTGGAATCTTGCCAGAAATAAAGCTAGTCAATAATAACTTGTATCACGAACCACTAAAGCAATTATAAGTCCTGTATATTGGACTCTTGGTGATGCATGAATATTATACAAATTAAGATATCAGAAGGTAACACTTTGGCAAAAAAACAATACTTGTGTCAACCATTACCTTACACCACCCAACTTTCGTTCTTCTCCATTGTTATTTTCATCCTTTTATCCATTTGTTTTGTTCTTCATTGTCAACCAATGGCACATGCACAACTTGTACCAATTGATGGCTCCTTGTTGCGTTTACAAGACAAACATATTTCAAATCAAGTGTGGGAAGATCAAGAGAGAATGATTCGTCTGAGGTATAATTCTGTTTGGACTTTCACCTAGTTGAATTAGATAGATAATCGGGTAAAAAATCTAATCACTTTAGGTGGTTTTGGTCATGTTATAAATGTCGGAAAAGTTGATATTAACCAGCATTTGATTATTGTGTTGGTTGAACGTTGGAGAACTAAAACACACACATTTTATTTTTCACATGGAGAGACAACCATTACTTTACAGGATGTGGCCCTATAGTTGGGCTTGAAGATTGATGGATTGCCAGTAATCGATATCATCACCAGTGATGTACGTGTTGCTTATCAGACATTACTAGGGGAAACTCCACTTGATAAGTATGTAAAAGGTAAAATGATTTATCTAAGCTAGTTGTGGCAAAATTTTCAGCAACTTCTCGTGTTGCTCACTCATAGGTGGCTATTTGATGCCAGATACATCAGGTGCAAGAGTTCATTTTATGTATCTCTTTTTATTATCAAATTTAACTGAAGCAAGTCATTACAGTTAGGATGCAGCAGTGTTAGCATCCCTTTTCCAAACTCTAGATCGGGTTGTGAAACTAGACCAAACAAAAATCGGTGGATCTTTGTTGTTGCTACAGTCATGGGCATGGGACCGCATTAAATGTATTATCCCAAAGATAGATCACCTATGCATGGAAGAAGTACAAGAAGGACATAGATTTCCTCTTGCATGAAGGTGGTCTCGTCCAAGGACCCAAAAAAATATTTCCACCAATTCAGTGAGATTGATAGGTGTCATATTTGATAGACTACATATGAATGAGGTTCATTTCTTAATTTTAATGACTTCACTATTTTTTTTTTGTTTCCTATTTGATTATAAATATGTTATAATAATAATGTATGTGTTGCAATTATTGTGGACTCCTTATAACACACTAGAGATAAGGCCATTAATTAATGATGTTGAGGTATCAATGATTGTTCGGGCAAAAGTCTCTCTCATATGTTTTGCAATTGTGGAATGACATCCAATAGACATGGTCATGAGACAATTTGGACTGCGACAAATTATTCCAGATGACCCACCAAACCTAGATCAACTCCATGACATAGTATGAGAGGGAGAACATATATGTTTTGGTCTCACCATCATCGTGACTGGATTGCCAAATGAAATAATTGGAATGATTATATTGTTCATAGAGAAATGGATCAAGGTCTTTTGCATGAAAATTTAGAATACATGCAATGGTATATACGTCGAACTAGACGATATATATCGCATGAAGGAGTACTATCTACTGAGATTGTAAGTTTAATTTACAATTTTAAAAAAATTATTGATATTATTATTCATTATTATTTCTAACTTTGTAAATTTGAATCACAATATTATCCTGGTCATCACCAACATCAATCATATGCAGAACCCAAAGTACCTCCCATGCATGTTCCTGGATATATGTCCCAACATCATCCATCACAAGCACAATATCAATTAGCAACCTTCTCTGAATACGCATCTCAAGGATGTCAACTATGTTTTCAACTAGTAGGGTTCTTATCATATATGCCTCAATACTCATTTCAAGTCCCTTCTACCTCAAATGTTTTTATGGCCTCTCACAAATGTTTGTCACCACTTTCAACACTCTACAATCTGCATACAATCTACCACCATCGAGCTTTTGTTATCGTCCATCATTACCTACTCAAATGCGTGACATGGGTCATGAAAATGAGGAAGATGATGATGATAACAACAATACCAACAATAATGACGACAATGATAATGATGAGAACGATGGTGACCATGTTCCTCAACGACAACACACAATTACACGTGAGCATCCTAAAACAAGAGGAGGTAGAAGTCGTAGACCAAGAAGACAACAAACACAGATAAATTCAGTCCAACAAGATGAGAGACTGAGACACGTATTTAGAAGAACTCATTGTGGGGCATCATCTCAATATTAGTTTTAAAAAAACGTGTAATTTTCATTTAAATGTCATCAATTTTTAAATTAAAGTGTTTCAAATTTTTAGTATCTCCTTTTAATTTTATTATGTATTTTTATTAATAGATTATCTAAATTTTAAATAAACAAAAACATTTAAATAAAATAATATTAAAATATATAACATATTTTAAATAATAAAACATTAAAATAAATTAATAACATATAAAATAAAACCATAAGAAATATACACCATATTAAATAAAAATTATTAATAAGTAAAATTAAAATTTATTTATTTTACATTTAAATAATTTTTTTAAAATTTTAAAAAATTAGAATAAAATAAACTATAAAAAGAAATAAACTTTGAAAAAAAAACAAAAAACTTAAGAAAAAAGGTTTTATGACTTTAAAGTCGTAAAACAAAAAACAAATACTTACGACTTCAAAGTCGTAAAACAAAAAAAATTAACTGAAGGCGTAAATAGTTTTACGACTTCAGTTAAAAAAATAAGAAGTCGTAACACCTATTACGACTTACTCTTTTTTGGATAATTATTTAAAAGTTATCCCGGATTAAAAAATTACGCTTAAAATACCCCTTTTAGTAAAAAAAAAACCAGATTTTAGACACTATCTATGCCCTGGCTATTATTACACTGCCAAGTAGAACTCTGCCGAAATCTAAAGTTCAATATCCCTTAGTTTTACCACAGGAGCATTAGCAGGCCTCTACTTCTTTTCTTGCCCTCCACACAAACTTGCTTTTTCTGTTACAATTTCATGTGGATAAAGATAAACCATGCCTTGACAAGGTTTAGCATAAAGTCTCGTTTTCACAAAATACTCTTGGCTGATGTTGATTTTTTCATTTGCTTCATAGATCCAGTTAGTGATTGGTATTTCATTGCTAATATCTTTGTATTTGACTCTTGTTTTTCTTCTGCTTCTTATTTTAATTGACGGAAATAATGCTGGAAGATTGGACAAAAAATATGTGGTACATGTTGTTTACTATTAGAATATTAGAGCTCATATCATGATGCTCATAGGTGGTTGTTTGATGCCAGATACATCAGGTGCAAGAGTTCATTTTTTATATATCTCTTTTTATTATCAAATTTGACTGAGGCAAGTCATTACAGTTGGGATGCAGCAGTATTAGCATCCCTTTTTCGAGCTCTAGATCGGGCTGTGAAACCGGACCAAACAAAAATCGGTAGATGTTTGTTGTTGCTACAGTCATAGGAGTGGGACCGCATTAAATGTATTATTCCAAAGATAGATCACCTATCCATGGAAGAAGTACAAGAAGGACACAAATTTCCTCTTGCACGAAGGTGATCTCGTCCAAGGATCCAAACAAATATTCCCACCAATTCAGTGAGATTGATAGGTGTCATATTTGATAGACTATATATGAATGAGGTTCATTTCTTAATTTTAATGACTTAACTATTTTTTTCTGTTTCCTATTCGATTATAAATATGTGACAATAATAATGTATGTGTTGCCGTTCTTGTGGACTCCTTATGACACACCAGAGATAAGACCATTAATTAATGATGTTAAGGTATCAATGATTGTTCAAGCAAAAGTCCCTCACATATGTTTTGCAATTACGAAAATGACATCCAATAGACATGGTCATGAGACAATTTGGACTGCGACAAATTATTCCAGATGACCCACAAAACGTAGATCAACTCCATGACATAGATATTTGAGGGAGAACATATATTTTTTGGCCTCACCATCATCGTGACTGGATTGCCAAATGGAATTATTGGAATGATTATATTGTTCATGGTGAAATGGACCAAGGTCTTTTGCATGAAAATTCAGAATACATGCAATGGTATATACGTCAAACTAGATGACATATATCGCGTGAAGGAGCACTATCTACTGAGATTGTAAGATATTGAAAACGATTATGTAGGGTCAGACAGTGAAAAGAATAGTAAGGGTATAAAGAAAAAGAAAGACAAGAACAAGATGGAGGCAGAACTTAATTTCTTACTAAGAAACTTTTTGATTTTACATTTAAATTGGAATAATTTCTCAGGTCAAAGAATATTTAACAATATCAAAGTATATTGTCAGTTTAATTTACAATTTTAAAAAATTATTGATATTATTATTAATTATTATTTCTAACTTTGTAAATTTGAATCACAATATTATCCTGGTCATCACCAACATCAATCATATGCAGAACCCAAAGGACCTCCCATGCATGTTCTTGGATATATGTCCCAACATCATCCATCACAAGCACAATATCAATTAGAAGCCTTCTCTTGATACGCATCTCAAGGATGTCAACAAAGTTTTCAACCAATAGGGTTCTCATCGTATATGCCTCAATACTCATTTCAAGTCCCTTCTACCTCAAATGTTTTTATGGCCTCTCACACATGTTTGTCACCACTTTCAACATTCTACCATCTGCATGTAATCTACCACGATCGAGTTCTTGTTATCGTCCATCATTACCTACTCAAATAGGTGACATGGGTCATGAAAATGAGGAGGAGGATGATGATAACAACAATAACGACGACGACGATGGTGACAACGATGGGGATCATGTTCCTTAACGACAATACACAATTACACGTGAGCATCCTAAATCAAGTGGAGGTAGAGATCATAGACCAAGAGAACAATAAACACATGCAATTCGTCCAACAAGATGAGAGACCGTATTTAGAAGGACTCATTGTGAGACATCATCTCAATATTAATTTAAAAAAACATGTAATTTTCATTTAAATGTCATCAATTTTTAAATTAAAGTGTTTCAAATTTTTATTATCTCCTTTTAATTTTATTATGTATTTTTATTAATAGATTATCTAAATTTTAAATAAACAAAAACATTAAAATAAAACAATATTAAAATATGTAACATATTTTAAATAATAAAATATTAAAATAAATTAATAACATATAAAATAAAATCATAAAAATTATACACCATATTAAATAAAAATTATTAATAAGTAAAATTAAAATTATTTTTTTTACATTTAAATATTTTTTTAAATTTAGAAAAATTAGAAAAAAATAAACTGTAAAAAGAAATAAACTTTGAAAAAAACAAACAACTTAAAAAAAATTTAAAAAAAGGTTATACGACTTTAAAGTCGTAAAACAAAATAAAATTACTTACAACTTTGAAGTTGTAATTTTTTTTAACTGAAATCCTAAATAGTTTTACAACTTCAGTTAAAAAAATAGGACATTATAGCACCTGTTACCACTTATTCTCTTTTGCGTAATTATTTAAAAGTTATCTTGGATTGAAAAATTAAGCTTAAAAATACCCCTTTTAGTAAAAAAGTCAAATTTTAGACATTATCTATGCCCAAGCTATTATTACACTGCCAAGCACAACTCTGCCGAGATCTGAAGTTCAATATCCCTTAGTTTTACTACAGGAGCATTAGCAGGCCTCTGCTTCTTTTCTTACCCTCCACAAAAACTTACTTTTTCTGTTACAATTTCATGTGGATAAAGATAAACCATGCCTAGGCAAGGTTTAGCATAGAGGCTCGTTTTCACAAAATACTCTTGGCTGATGTTGATTTTTTCATCTACTTCATAGCTCCAGTTAGTGATTGGTATTTCATTGCTAATATCTTTGTATTTGACTCTTGTTTTTCTTCTGCTTCTTATTTTAATTGACTGAAATAATGCTAGAAGATTAGACAAAAAATATGTGGTACATGTTGTTTACTATTAGAAGAATTAAAGATGAAAACAAGCACTAAAGGTAAAGGATGCTCATGTCGAACCTGCTAGAATTTGCCTTACTAATATTCAATACCAAAGTAAGGCTTCCATTGCCATTCACTTGCTTCGAATTTGCATTTGTCTTTACCATTATTTATCCCGAGGACAAACTTTTATTGATGTGTTTGTTACCAAAATTGAATGTATATCCATCTCAATACACCTTTCCCAAATTCTCAGTAGTTTTAGATGCAAATGAATGAGCACTATAAAAAACATTAATTATGAGAATGTGTTGTAGTGTAACATTACTCAATTACACTATTCCTAGGGAAAACACTCTAGTCAAATATGTAACTTCAGTTTTTTTGGGTTCATTCCTGTTTCGTACTGTTAATATATACAGCCCTGCAGAGAGAGGCCAGACGAGGAGAGGGTGCAAATTCCAAAGCAATATTTTATATTGGCGCCAACACACATGAAGAACGGGGTGTAGTGAGAAATGATTTTCAATATATACTATAATTGATTTTATTTTTAATAAATATTATTAAAATTAAATATATTATCTTAGATTTTGAATAATAATTTATTTAGATAAAAATAATTAAATAAACACTAACATTATAGGTAAGTTGATTATTGTTGAAAAAACATCAACATGTCCCACCAAAAAAGGACAATAGTAAGTTGATTATTTAAAAATAAATATAAAGAGGTAAAAATATTCGGTACGAACACATAAATTTCTAAATTTTGGGGCTAATTAAATTCCTATGATTAATTTTAATAGAAGAACTCAAATAGAAAAAAAAAAGATTAATTCGGTAAGCTAATTAAAGATTATGAATTAATTTAACCTTCTTTATATGTCAGACCTTTCTTTTTCTATTTCTCCTCTCAATCGAATATTAAAAATTTGATACTATCATCTTATTTTATTCTTCTTTATTTTTTTTTCTCAGTTTAAATTCAAACAAATACAAGCTAAAACAAAAGAGGAGAGAAAATAAGTAGAATATATATTTTTATTAAATAGATATTAAATAAGTAGGACTAGGAGGAAGAAAAAAGAAAAAAATAAAACGGAAAGGTTTTCTCTGCATCGCAGCGAAGAAACCTCAAAACAAAACCCTGCCTCCCTTCTTCACTCTTTGGCTTCGCCGTTCGGTCACAGAACACATTTTTGAATTGAAGAGAATTGGAAAGCAAGAAAGCAAGTAAGTAACAATGGCGACTCGCGACGGCGGCATGAAGTCGACGTCAATAAACGGCGTTAAGATGTACACGATAGCGTCGCAGCAACCGTCACTCGCTTCATGGCTTCCCTCCAACAAGAAGCAGAACTCTCATCGCAACGTCAAAAGTATACTAACTAACCTCTCTCACCTTTTTTTTCTCATTCATTCATTTGCTCATTCTTCTTCTTTCAGGTTACACGCAGAACCTGCAACTGCTCGAAGACTTGCGCTTCGCCACCGCCGCCACCAAAATCAAGGCCACTCCCGACGGCGAGTACATCATTGCTTCCGGCATCTATCCGCCGCAAGTCAAGGTCTACGAGGTCAGGGAGCTAGGCTTGAAGTTCGAACGCCACTTGGACTCCGAGATCGTTGATTTTCAGGTGCTAGCTTTATTTCTAATGAAATCAAAAGTTAGGTTTATAATCTCCACTTGTTGTTGAGCGAGCCTCATTTTGTTTATATTTACATTAGTTCATGTTTCTGTGTTTGTAAGCGGTCTCTTACTGAGGAGGAACTGCATAGCTTCAATTGAAATAAAAATAAAAAGTTAGGTTTATATTCCAATTCCAATAGTTGTTCTGTTGTTCTTTATTTTTATTTTATTTTTATGTTTACATTTGATAATATCCTCTCTTGTGTTTGTAAATAAGTAAATTGTAAGCGGTCTGTTACGGAGGGATTGATTGGTAGAGGTAACTGCATAGCTTCAATTGAAATAAAAAGAAGTTATGTTTATATTCCGATTCCAATAGTTGTTGTCTTCAATTTATTTATGTTTACATTCGTTAATATTTGCTGTTTTTGTAAACTGTAAGTGGTCTTTTATGGAGGGATTGGTTGGTTTAGGTAACTGCAAAGCTTCAATTGAAATAGAAAGTTAGGTTTTATGTTCCAATAATTGTTGTGCTTCATTTTGTTTATGTCAATGTTTTCTTTGTGTTTGTAAACTGTGAGCAATCTATTACAGAGGGATTGGTTGGTTGAGGTAACATGTTTTTGCTAATGTAGGTTCTGACAGATGACTATTCGAAACTTGCATTTTTATGTGCTGATCGCTCTGTTTATCTGCATGCGAAATATGGAAAGCACTACAGTTTGCGGATTCCAAGGTTTCTTCTCTATGCTTTATGTGTATTGATTGCTCTTGGAGTTTAAAGTGTGATTTGTGCTGAAAAAGGATTGTTTGTTGTTATCATTTGGTAGGATGGGGAGGGACATTGCTTATGACTGCTGGTCTTGTGACTTGCTTTGTGCTGCATCGTCCCCAGATCTGTACAGAATTAACTTAGAGCAGGTGTTTTAGCTTATAGCTTTCTGTTTCGATACCTTTTCATATTGGTTGAGTTTTGAAAAAAAGAAATACTGAAAATGGAAAGCTGTCTTTCTGACTTGTTAGGGGCGATTCCTCTCTTCCCTTAACACACAATCCCCTGCATTGAATGTAGTTTCTCGAAGGTAAATACTGTAACTTAAATACTAATTTACCCTGCTTTATTTTCTTCAATTACTAAATCTTTGTATATTTTGTGTATGTACCTTGCAATTTTGTATTAAATCACTGGAAATTTAATCTTTCTGAATTTTAGCAAGATTCATGGATTAGTTGCCTGTGGTGGTGAAGATGGTGCTGTGGAATGCTTTGACATGCGAGTGAGATCTTCAGTTGGTAGAATTGATGCTGTTGGACCTAGTGGTGATGTTGACCAGGTAGCATGTCTTCTCTCTCACTATTTACTCACAAGTTTCAAATGGGCAGGAAATGTTTATCCTTTCACCTTTTCCATATCATAACCAAATATGAGGTTATAGATTACTTGGTAAATTTTGTTGTGTAATAGACATCTTTATTGTTAACCTTTCCATATTTGTAGGAGGTCACTGCATTGGAGTTTGATGAAGATGGTGGTTTCTTGTTGGCTGTTGGAAGTAGTGCAGGAAAGGTATGATGCTACATTGCTATCATAGGCTGTGTGACCTGTGCCATTATTGGGACAGTTGTGGCAAATTTTGTAGTACTTACAGTAGTCATGTCTGGTGTTATATAGGATTTTAAGGAAAGGTTGTCTTCATCCCACAATCATAGGTTTGTGAAAGTGGATGTATATACTATTAAGACAAGACAGGCTTATTTCATATAATGGGCAATGTTAAGGGCTAATTTCCCAAAAGCTGAAGCTATTAAGTGGAATTCCATGAATGGATTTATATCTCTGACATGGAATTCTACAATGGGCATTGTACTCCATAAATTCTTCAGTAACATAAAATAGACGTAATAGAAAAAAGAAAAGAAAATCCACCATCTGTTGAAGAAACATAGCCCAAAAAAAGTAATGAATTATGGATATAGCATAAACCCCCAATAGTGAAAGTCTGTGGCTTGAAGTTACCTTGGAATTCCTCTAGATGCAACAACCTATTGAGTTTGAAGTGTGGATAATGCAATAGGCACATTTTACCTTGTACTGAAATTTGATTTAGTTATGAGCAATGAGGGCACCAAGGATCAAATCTTGACTATTTCATCTTAGGGCCTGTTTGGGTAAGCTTCTCTAGAAATATTTCTAGGAGAAGAAAATAAGAAGAAAAAAATGAAATGAGCTTTTCTATAAGTTAAAATAAGCTAACCATTAGTTAATTTGTAGATGTCCTCTCATCTTTTAGAGAACCTATAGGAGACAGCTTCTACAAATTAGCTAATGGAGAGCTCATTTTAGCTTATGGAGAAGCTCATCTCATTATTTTCTTCTCTAAAAGTGCATCTAAAGAAACTTACTCAAACATGCCCTTATCTGACTTTGATACCATGTCAAGCACTAAGTCTTACAAAAGCTTAAGTTGTTAATTGGAGGTCCAAGAATGGTTTGATATCTCTAACTGAGCCCAAAAAGTAGTTGGATTAAGTGAGAGAATCTACAAAGTCCAAAGTTATGTTAGAATTCATAAAGTCAGAAGATAAGCTATTACCTTTTACATGATCCCTTGTTTCGTAATTATTTGTTTGAAAATGATTAGACCTCTGGGTAGACATAGCTGATTTAAAAAGTGTACACAATGGAAATAGGACATACTTCTTGTGGCAGCATAGAGGGTGGACTGGTTTTCTGTATTTTTTCTAAATGCTATTTATTGGGAAAATCTTTATTACTTTTAGCAGAAAAAAAACTCCTTGTGGGAACACAATTTTACTTTCTAAACAAAACTCCACATGTATTTTTCCCCCTTGAATATGGATACTTTATACATTAAATTTTGCATATGCAGGTTCTCATCTATGATCTGCGCTCATCACATCCTGTACGAATACAGGATCATATGTAAGTTGACATTCTCATTTGAGAAATTTATATTTGTGTTTGTATTAAAAATAATTATATCTTTAATTAATGGTTGGTTAAAAAATTTCTTACAGGTATGGCAGTTCAATATTGGATATTAAGTGGCATCGTACTCTTAACTATGAACAACCAATGTTGATTACCAGTGATAATCATGTTGTTAGAATATGGGATCCTGAAACGGTAGAGGAATTTGCTCCCACTCTCATATTTCATATTAGTAGTTCAACTGCTTTTCTCCAAATTGATATGTACACCTTGGTCATCCATTAAAATTGTGATGTGTAGTGTCTGTTTTAATTAGTTGGATCATTCAGTAACATTTTCGTAGGTAGGAGAAAGAATGATCAATAATGTTGCATGGCATGATTGACTTCAAGAATTCAATTGTGACATGTTGGGACTTCTATATCATTCTATATATTTGGAGATTGTTAACAGATGTCAGACTTTGAAAACATGATCTTAAAGTGTTTTCAGCAAATTTTTGCTAAGCTATAATTTGTTAGATAAATGTACAAAAATTTCTTCTTACCAAATGTTAATGATTTAAATTTAAATCTATAATAATATTCTACTTATTACCTTCATATTGTGGTTCACCTGTTAATCTTCATTAAATGACTTTTCTTGATAATATGTTTTTGCAATATCTAAACTAAATTGTACATGCATACATCTTATGTTTAAAATGAGCTTGGTATCCCTTGTTCCTAAACATTTTGGTAATTAACTGCATCTAGATTGTATGTTTTATCAGCATGGGTTGTTTTGATTGATTAATCTGTTTCCAGGGAGAAGGCTTGACCAGCATTGAACCGACAACAGGAACAATAAATGATGTGTGTACATTTCCTGGCAGTGGTTTGATCTTGCTGGCCTTGGACTGTAGTCAAATACCATCTTACTTCATACCATCGTTTGGACCTGCTCCCAAGTGGTGTTCTTCCCTAGAGAATTTCACCGTATGTTCTTAATATTTTGATTATTTTATTTTTGTTCTGGTTATCTATGTTGTGACATTATAACTATTTTTACAGGAGGAGTTAGACATGGGCGGACAAACAACTATTTATGATCATTACAAATTTTTGACAAAGGAGGAGCTTGAGAGGTTAAATTTGACTAACCTGATTGGCACCAATCTACTTAGAGCCTACATGCATGGCTTCTTTATTAATCATGCATTATACAAAAAGGTAGGTTGTCTTTGGTATGTTTTCTACTTTACATGTGTTTCTCGAGTTATTGAAATGCTGATATCTTTTTTTTTTCCTAGAGCCTGACTGGCCTTTTCAGTTTTTACATGAATTCTTAAACATGATAAGTTGGTAAATGAAAAAAACCATTTAATTTATTAGCTTAATGGAAAAAGACATGAGTGATTGGCATCTTATGTGTCAAAACATCTAAGAACTTGAGCAAGCTTCATGATGGAGATTCTTTCCTTGCCTTTATCATGTGCTAATTTTTTGCTGTAAGCCACATTTAATTTTAAATTGTAAATTGGCTATTTTCCTTTCAAATAATGTGTTTGGTGTGTTGGATGAACGTTTTGGTTCACCCCAGTGCTTTTGGTATAAAAAGGAGGTCTAATTGCAGTGTGTGGTTTATGTCTATGGTATATTTGGTTAGAGAGAGATGCTCACATTTTCAAGGGTGTCTCTTGGCTCTTAAGTTTGATTTTGGGTAGGGCTGTATTTGTGACTTATACTTTGCTCATAGCTGTTTCAAGGAAGTTTACTTTTCTTGTATTCAAAAAACTAGATATCTTTGCTTGATTTTTTCCTTCATTATGTTTTACTTTTTCTGTTTTGGAGAATAACCAATCCTCAGCTTAGTTGTAATTGTTTCGTTATATATATATATATATATATATATATATATATATAGAGAGAGAGAGAGAGAGAGAGAGAGAGAGAGAGAGAGAGAGAGAGAGAGAGAGAGAGAGAGAGAGAGAGAGAACTATTATACCATTCTATAACTTTCAACTAAATAATATTCTTAAAACACTCACCGTTGGATTGAAAGTTTGTTTCACATAGATCATATATACAAAATTTCATATTAATCCAAAATCATTTGCTACCTCGTTTATATAAATTAAAATCGATGTAATATAAACATTTCAAAATATACTAAAATATGGACCATTTGATTATCTTCTTGTTCAATTTTGACAAAAACAATCTTGGTAATATGTAGATATAATTCAACGGTTAGATTAATAAAAATCACATTCTATATCAAGTTATAAAAATGGTCTAATAATTGTTGAAGTTACACCGGTATAATTCAATTCCTCCATGTGTGTGTGTGTGCATATATATATATATATATATATATATTGATTACAGTATCATGTTTATGCTGTAGTTATTTTTCTTAGATGTTTCTAGACCTAGAGTCTGTTTTGTCCTATCATATGATGCATCAATTATTTTGTAGGCAAAAGCACTGGTGGATCCTTTTGAATATGAAGCTTATATTGAACAGCAGAAACGAGAAAAGATGGAAGCTGAGCGTGCCTCACGAATCACGGTAGAATTGATTCCTTCACTAATCATTTTAGTTTTCTATTCATAGTTTACATAGGTAAGGGTGATTAATGATTTATAATTATTGCTCTGCCTCAATCATTCTCCTTGCAGGTCAGGAAAAAGTTACCCAAAGTTAATCGGGCCCTTGCAGCACGGCTCCTAGAAACTGAAGAAGCTGAAAATGAGAAGAGAGATGGAGATGTTGATGATGGCGAAGCTAAAAAGGCATCCAAGAAAAAGAAAGGGCTCAGCATGCAAGATCTTCAGGACGAGCGATTTAAAGCAATATTTACAAATGAGGTACTGTAATATGAAATATGGCAGTTGTGTTAGTCTTTTTAATGACTTTATCCTCTCTCTTCAGCCCTTTTATTCTAACAAGTTTTAAGATAGTTATCATAGCTGGCTACATTTAAAACGTTATAACTTCCCACCATCCCCAATGGGTTGAATTAAATTTTAAGCCCTTGTACTGATTAATGATGATGCATCAAAACTTTGGCATACAGATACATATCATTGTTGGATTGATTTTTCCACTCTAGTCGAGCATATCATTTTAAATTTTCTTATAGATGCTCAATGTAAATTATGCATACAAGAACTTCTAACTACAAATTTCAAATTCAACTGCAAAATTGGAATATTTGAATGCATTTGATGGGAAATTTGGTGGACACATGTAATTTGTTTGTTCTGACTTGTGATTGCTTTTCCTTTAAACAACACATTTCTCTTACGGTTATTACTTATTCCATTTCAGGAATTTGAGATTAAGGATTCCTCACAAGAATATCTGGCTTTACATCCAATGGGTTCTAAGAAGCAAACATCCTTGTTAAAGGAACATTTTGAACCTGTCATGTCAGATGATGATCAAAGTCTAAGTGATTCTGATGCATCAACATCATCACAAGATGAACCTGCAAATGGAATGAAAGACAAATCTCGGGTTCCAAGGTGAGAATGTTACCAGTTTTTTGTTAGGTTTCTTTTCCTTTATATGGGAGATAAATAGGGTGATCCGTTAGGATTTGGAGCATTTTATTAATTTTTCTATAATCAATGACATTTTCTTTGAGATCAATGGCATCTTTATTATTGTTCTATATCTATTAGTAATTCATAATTACTGATGCATTTTTACATAATATGCAGGATGTATGAAATTAAAAATGAGCAGCATGCAGAGGCATTCTGGAGCCAAAAATCACTTGCAGGGGAGGACTCACTTCCTATGGGAGACAGAGTTGCAGCTCTCAAAGATAACCAACAACCTTCTCGTGTTCCAAATGGTGTTAAACAGGGTCCAGGAGGATCACGAGAAATCACTTTCTCCACAAGAAGCTCAGCTAAGTACAAGGAAGACGAGGAAGATAAAGAAGTGCCACACAGGAAAAAGAGGGGAGTTCAATCCTTGGGGCTTAAGCCGCAGAGACCAGTGTTTCGTGGTCAAGGGAGAGGGAAACGGGGGAATGGCAGAAGAGGACGTCGATAATGACCTTTTACATAATGTAAATGGCATTTGATTCTTCTTAGATCTTGCTTGCTTGATCCTTATGGCTCAGTTTTCCATCCATGCATCCTGTGACTGAAGGCATGCACAGGGTAGGCAATGGCTGCAGGGCTACATGATCTCTGATATGTAGCTGAACATCTTAATGCGTTTACTTATTACATTTTTGTTCTTTCCCCTATTTTTGGATGCTCTATCAAGATAAATTATTTTGTGTGGAACCTACCTTAATTGTTACAGTTTTGTTCAAAAACCAAGGATAGGGGAGGAGGTATGAGTAATCTCAAATGTTACATAGGGATTTATCTCTCCCTTTAAGTGAGAATGTACCATGTACTCCGAATTTTGTTTTGATTATTCTCACCCATTGGGGCTGAATTTTCCCCCATTATGTTTATTTGTGGGTTCGACTGCCTCCTCCCTCGTACAAGAAAAAGCTCCATAATGCTATTGAATATAAGTTCTGACAGAAAGAACGTTCATTGGCGTTGGATGATGATTTTCTGATTATTTATTTTGTCAATGTATCCCCTACAAGTAGTTGAGATATGTTAAATTTTCAAAATTGTAACCAGAGCTTATTCATAATAATAAATTGATGGGTTTGTTCACCAAATAGATTCATCAATCACTTATGGTTAATGGCTGTTGTGAATTTTATCCAAAAGTGAAAGATCAAAATTCAGTAGTAATCAATAAATTCTGAAATTGTATTACTTTATCGATCCAGCAGTTTATGAAATTATGCTCATATATTACTTTGTAAGTTCTTATTAACGATTCCGAACTAATCATTGATATCATATCTATATGAAATTATGCTCATATATTACTTTTTAAGTTCTTATTACTTATGAAATTGTAGTTTTTTTTTATAGTGCGACATTGACATGGAATAGCACTAATGAGTATTTTGTTCATCAAATTTTGATATGATATCATATTGAAATGTAAGATAGGATATCAATGGAGAAACTACATGATATGACAAGGAATTGTGAACGTTTATGTTTCTATTTCGAACTCTTAGTACCACTTTACGTTTGTTTTGTTGGGTTTAATTGCGTTTTCTGCATAATTCCTAAAAATCTGATTTATGCACGTTTATGTTTCTATTCGAACTCTTGGTACTGCTTTACGTTTGTTTTGTTTGGTTTAATTGTGTGCAGGGAATTCAATACTTCCTAATTGCTTTCGAACCAACACAAGAAAAATTGAAAGTTATGTTAAGGGTGTGTGGTGGTGACCAGGTCACGTAAGAGAGCCTATGTGAAGTGTACATCACTTCCGTTGGGAGAATGAATACTTCCGAATATGATGAAGCAAGCCTATATATAGACTATATAGCTATGGACTATAGTAAAACAAGGCTGGGTTGAGCTGTACATAATATCAAAATGTGCCATATCTATTGCTGCTAGGTCTTGGTATTACCATATTGGCATGGTTAGTGCACTCCTCAAGTTTAACATTATTACTTACTTTTTGATAAAAAAAGACATGATCATTCTTCCCCGTATAAGATTGTTGGAATAGTCACAATTCTATATCATGTTATTGCCCTAAAACTAATTGGAAAGATTTTGTTTTAGTGTCTTAATTGACAAAAAAATCTTTTTTTCACTACTATTTAGAAAACCAAATAATCCAAAGGATTGGGCACAGTAACGTAAAGTTTTGCTACATTCATATGTGGGAAAGTGATTATTTATTATTTAGCGGAAGAGATCGTATTTGATTCTCATTATGCGCAAAAGTGTTCGATTCAAAAAAAGAAAACAAATTAATTTTCTAAATAGAAGAATAAAATATCAACAGAAGATAACCAGATAAGGTATATAATGATAAAATGATGAAGAAAGTCTATAGTTCCTATACAGAAAGCTAGGAGGGGCAGAGGACCCTAAATTAATGTCAATATCAAACTTGGGATTTAGAGAACGGTTTGCGTGATTGAATCATTCGCCACGGTTCAAGACTTGCCCCTTTTGTCTTTGCATGATTCAAGAAGAAAATGGCCCGTCCATAGTTCAATCCTGTCTTGGGTTTGTTTAATATTAAAATATCACAATAGGGCCTAAATTTGACACTTGTATATCTCGCAACATTTTATAGTATAAAAAGATTGCAATCATTTATTGTGAGCAATAATTCACTACTAATTTGGGAGGAATAATCTACTCCTAACATGTAAGAGTCTCACTTTTCACATCAGAGCAATACTCTTGGCTCTCAAAAAATGGAAACTCGTGACCTGTATACATATAAGTTTTAACACATTTCTTGAGTATATATTACTTTATCTAATTTGGATTGGTTCCTATTATTTTTCTCGAGAGATTTTTTTTTTCCGATAAATTTTCTCTTGAGAATTTGACCTGGCTTAAAAATATGAAATTTCAATTACATATGATAATTAACTTGTGTCAAATAATTTTATATAGGATTTCATTTTTAACATTTAATTAATCACGTTTTAAGTTTCAAATAGATGAACAGCTAACCAAAATCATGAAAAAATAGTAGTGGTACAAGGAACTAACAAAATTTAAAGGATATAATTTTCAAAGACGAATGGAATCGTTTCATTTTAAGGATATATTTTTTATTATATTTTGGGGGTAGCTGCTAGTGATGTGGACTAATATAGCTAATGAAAGGAACCCTTAACCAGCCCGTTCTCTTGTTTATATTCATTAGTTAATTAACTTGACATTAGGTATGCTTATTTCACATTTTCCGAATGCAAAGGCGCGTTCAGGTATAGGAATAAATTCTTCCACCCATTCAATGAATTTGGGATTTTGTGCTTTAAAAAAATTGATCAATTATCATGCATGCACCGTCATATCATTGTTAGACGCACGTAAAAACAAAAATGCTTAATCTATGATAATTTTCGGCACAACCTAACCATAGCTTTAGCTAAGCCTATATGGTAGCTATATATCAATCAAATGGGATTGTGTGTCCCTTAAAATGAATTCACTTTCAAGGATAGGATGGTTATGCTTGCACATGGGCAGAGTCTAAAGGATTGCAATGAAAATGACTTACAACTCAATTCAAACACCAGATATAAATATGGGTCAATTTGGTTTTAGGTTTCATAATCATGGAACAAAGTGGGTCTGAAACCGAATGACTTTAATTAACCAGTTACTAGTTAGAAAAGCTCACCACTAGTGTCTAGTGCTAGAGCTTATTGGCGTAACAAAAAGTTTAACTTGATGTAATATACCAGTATTCTAATGAACTTGTCATTGGTTTTATTTTATGCTTGCAAACAAGATTAATGAACGTGAATTTGCCAACGAAATTGGTTAAATGAGCAGAACAAAGATATTTGTTTGGCTTCTTGTTTAGCTAACGACTTCTGTGCTTGATTGAAAATATATACAAAAGAGAATACGGGTGAGTAAGGGATTAAGCATGGGTTGAGATGGGTTTATTTTTGTTTTTATCCAATCTAAAATTTTGAGTAGATTATTCATCCAAATTTGAACCCGACCTGATCAAGATCCCAAACCTTGACTTTCTAACGTAATATATTAATCTCAATATTGTGTATTATTAAATCGTAGAATAAAAGAAGTATAAAACTTAAATTAAGATATATTTTATAATATATATTTAAAATAAAGGGTCTAATATCTTTATGGTCTCTATTTTTTTTTTTTTGTATTTTTACTCTTAATTTCTACACTTTTATGTCAATAATTTATATTTAAAATTAATTATATTTAAAAAACATGTTCAAGATGAAATGACATTTACCATAATTATACCATACGAACTATTTTTCTCTATCTTACTCTTATGGTAAGTTTGAATGGAAAGGAAAAGTAAAAGTAAAAATAAAAAACAAATATAACAATGTTTTTTTTTTAATTAAAACGAAGTAAAAAAAAAAAAAGCTAACTTCTAAGAATAAAATTTCAAATTTTTCTTCTGCTTTTCATTTTTCAAATTTTTCTTTCATTCCTCACTTTCCATCCACCTTTCTAAACAGAGTATTAGTTTAAGAAAGGTAAGAATTTCAATTTAATCTATTCCGATGTGCTTTGATGAAAAATATTATTAAATAAAACTATAAAAGTGACATTATATAAAATAAAATAAAAATGGTAGTCGACGTTCTTACTTTTTATCTAAGAAGTAAGAACTAATTAAAAAAAAAGGGAGGAAATTAAATTACACAAACATGCAATCAAGTATTAGCAATAGCAAACAGAGGGAAACATTATATGAGAGAGACAACATGTTTTTTCTGTTGTCCCTCCTATATGGCTAGAACTTGTCCTTAACCAATTCTCAATAAATTCTACTCAGCTGCATGCCTATAAATCTCCTTCCTCTTCCCATGACTTCTCTTTACATCTGATACAGTCTCTTTCTTTTCTGGCTTTTCTCTTGTTTGATAATTGATATGCCACTTCTAATCTTTGGTAGTATTGTAGTTAAAAACCATTGGCAAGGACATAACATATTAACATTAGAGTGCAAGAAGTAGGTATCTCTTTCTTTCTCTGCCTATGCCTCTTTCAATGTCTCTCCCTCTGTCTCTATTTTGGTTCTTTCTGTATGTTTGATGAGTATGTAATATATTTAGTCCAAAGATCATGCAGGGCTTCAATCTGAAGGAGAATAAGATCATGAGAAAGATATTCAGCAGTGATAACTTCAAAGGAGAAAATCAGAATTCGTCAGAGGCCAAAAAGGAAAGTCCTAGTTTGAATCAAGCATCGGCAAGATGCTTCTATCATCAAACCAAAAAGTATGAGGTCATAATAGTATGAATTCTTCAACAATTGTTCTCTTTCACTTGAATCCTGTTCTTGCTATACTATATTTACCTTGAATGTAACTCTCATTTGAATATTAATGTGCACAAGGATCTTTGTTGGTTCCTGGAACATTGGAGGCATTACACCACCCAAGAACTTGGACATGGAAGACTGGCTTGACACACAAAATAATTCAGCAGATATATATGTTCTGGGGTATTCATCTTCTTTGGTTACTTAAGATGCATGTGAGAGAATCAACTGCATAGAGACTAAACTGTTGGATTCCTATTATTTCATTATGTGTGTTGTTATATCAGGTTCCAAGAAATTGTACCACTAAATGCAGCAAATGTACTAGGTCCCCAAAACAGAAAAGTTTCTATGAAATGGAATTCTCTAATTGGGGCAGCCCTTAACAATAGAACACCAACAAAGGTTGTTGAAGAAAATAAAACAGCTGAACCTCAGAAGATATATCCTTTGAAGGAGCACATTTATGCAGAGGGAGAACATGGACAAGATTTTCAGTGCATCATAAGCAGGCAAATGGTGGGAATGTTCATCACCATTTGGGTTCGATGTGACCTCTATCAAACGATCAGGCACTTGAGTATCTTGTCTGTTGGCTGTGGAATCATGGGTTGCTTAGGAAACAAGGTCTGTTTTCACATATCATAGAGAAACAGAAATGCATGTTTTTATTTTTTTTAACTAAATGTTTTCTTTGTTCTTTTTATTGATCTTAAAATACAGGGTTCAATATCAATTAGATTTTACTTGCATGAAACAAGCTTTTGCTTTATATGTAGTCATCTAGCATCTGGTGGGAAAGAAGTAGACCGAAGACATAGAAACGTAAATGCAGCTCATATTTTGTCCAGGACAATTTTCCCTTCTGGTCCTCTGCATGATATGCCTCAAAAAATTATTGATCATGAGTAAGTGTATCCTGAATTGTGTATATTATTATTATTATAGGAAACTATCATTTAGGTTAAAGAAATAAGTCATCAACTAGAAGGAACATTTTTATAACAATGAAGATATACTATCATTATATATTAGATATGTAACTATTACCATTTCCAAGTCCTCAAACTTTTATTTGTGATTGGAAAAATTTAATTAACTTTGGGTCTGTTCCCATGCAGCCGAGTAGTCTGGCTAGGCGACTTGAACTACCGAATCTATATGCCAGACTCTACAACAAAATCATTGATCAAGAGAGGAGAGTGGGAAACCTTGTTGAAACATGATCAGGTAAGGCTCATCATGTTACTTCTTGCATGGCATCATTTTGGATTAGTTAGTTACCATAGTTCACTGAGTTTCAAGATTTAAACTAAATTGGTTTAAGGCATATCATGCTACTTTTTGAATGTCAAAGTTTTTTTCTTATTAATTAGTTACTATAGTGTCCCGATCTTTAGCTGAGTTTAATGGTGCCGTGTTGTCCATATAGTTCACTTCACATAGTGGGATAAGACTTTATTATTATTGTAGTACCATAGTGTTCTGAGTTCAAAATTTAAACTTCCATGCAAATTATATAGCTCAAGATGGAGCTCACAGAGGGACATGTATTCCAAGGTTGGCATGAAGGAGCTATAGAGTTTCCACCTACATACAAATACCGTCTGAATTCTGTAGACTACCTAGGCTGTGATCAGCAGCATGTGAGCAGAAAGCGGCGCTCCCCAGCATGGTAATTAATCAAACATTAACCAATTTGGATGATTCTCATTTCATGACATGTTATTACTTTTTCATGACACAAACTTCCTATAGTGTGACATGTTATTACTTTTTCATGACGCAAACTTCCTATAGTGTGACATGTTATTACTTTTTCATGACATGATCAGAGTCTCACTTCAGATGCTTTATTTGAACCATTAGCAGCCATGGCTACTCTAAGTCTAACCACAAGATTGTACTGCAGGTGCGATAGAATAATATGGTTTGGGAAGGGAATGAAGCAAATCCAATACAACAGGAGCGAGTCAAAACTTTCTGATCATAGGCCTGTACGAGCAATGTTCACAGCTGATATCAGGGTTGCAGGGACTTGTAAATGATTAAAAAAGTTACAAAGGCAATTTGTCCAAGAAATTTTGGTTTTAATGGACTAAATTTAGTCATGGACCAAAACCAGACACAGACACCGGACACCTAACCAAACTTAGTCCTGGGCTAAACCAAGCATCGGTCCACCAGTCAAACTTAGCCATGTGACCATTTCTCAGATGAGAAGTTTTAGGATCCTAGGAAGACATTAGACATGCATGTAGTAGCTGAATTCTTTGCCCATCAGGATAAGCATTTGGAATTTATTTCTTGCCTAGAGAAAACATAGGAAGCCTGACAAAGAGTTGCTCTCCATATTTTTTGGAGGGAGAAAAGGGGGGGACATGGTGATGCAAATCGTAGAAATATGGCATGTTTGTACTATAAACTCGTATAAGAAACTGGTATTATGACTTCAAATTCAGTATTCCTATGTTATGATATGTTTAATATTCACCCAACCCAAAAACCCCATCAGTTAATTATTTGTGAATACGTCAAGATTAGGCCATTGGATGAATCTGAACAAATTATTAAATGACAAAAAATAATGCGCTAAAGGAGTTTTTTCTGCAGTCAACATTGTTGTCATCTCATTAACATTTGAATTGGCAATCTTATGCACATAATATAATGCGCTTCTGGAGCAATCATTTCTCTGCACTTGACCTTTTGTTCCTTCAGCCACTTAGTTCCATGTGGTATTCCATGTTTTGTTTTGTTTTTTTTTTTGAAAGGATAAGAAGATAGTTATATTAAAAGATTCTCAGTTTCAGCAAGTGGTGCTAATGAACCAACCCACAAAAAGAGTAACAGAAAAGGTCTTAAACAGAACATAGCAGTAAAGGAACCTCCTAATCAGTAAACCAAAACATATTAGATACTGATAAATACTCCCCATAACATAATTTTCGAGACCCCTTAAAAACCCATATACATTTCGGTAAGACAGATTCCAACTATGCCACATTTGAGAACATTATTTCACCGCGTGACAGCTTTTTTGCAGCAACATTCGAACACAATGCTTTACAGCTTTTGTGAAACCGATATTAACCCCTTTAACATCTGTTATTGCAGCTCCATATCTTTTCTTTGTTGTTGTCTTATTCTTTGATTTGCTTGATCCTTTGGTTTCTATTGTGATTTTCAGTCATGAAACTGATCCAATACATGGATTCAGAAAAGTTTCCCACCATCTATTTGTACAAATTCCTCTGTAAACTCAGAAAATGTCACAAAATTTCCTGCAAACCTTTCATCTTCATTAAAACTAAGAACACCCAATACATTCCTTGGGATTCATGATCCAATTTGACAAGGAATAAGAGAGCCCCGCCAGCAGCTTTATTCCATTCCCAGGACATCATTTGAATTTTTTCCAACAACTTCATCATTTCCTATAACAATGCCTGTGAAAATCAAAGAACTGCAAGCCCTCCAAATGACCCATAGCACTGCGTATCATACCATATACCGACACCACTTCATGTGAGTTAGCTGATAAAAAAAACATCTTAACTGAAAAGAACTGTTTCGAATATCAGAGTGTAAAGGAGCACTGAATCCCCACCAGTCTAGAACTCTACTCCATAATTCCCATGACTTGCAGCACCCTAGTAGTATATGATTAGTGTCCTCTATATGGCCATCACACCTCTTGCAGTCAACTTCTCCCTAATCCATAATACTCCTATAAACAAGATTTTGTAAAGAAGGAATTTTGTCTTGGACAACTTGCCATACAAAGAACAAAATCTTGGAAGGAATTCCTTTGAGCCACATATTGGAAAAAAGTCCACATTTGGGCCTTCTTCTTTCTGAGGTTATATACTGTAGTTATGGATACAAGTCGAATGTTCTTTTCCTTCTCTCTCTCTCACCCCATCTCCCTCCTTCTCTATCTCCTCTCTCTTTGAATGAATAAGTTAACAAAACCTGAAATGCAAACATGAATTTTACATTTTACATTATATCTCAAAAGTATAATTAAAATCAAAACTAGAGTAACTAAGCTTGTTCTATCACCTTACAAGACTTCTATCTAGTGACCACTTCATGAAGAAGTTTCTCATCTTATCAATCTTGTGCTGTTTTTCTGAAGAGTGAGAAATTTTCCAGCTTTTAAAGCAAGCTCATTGTTCATCAAACAATCTCTCTTCTCACAAAGTGTATTGATCATAGTGGTATATTTTTGGGCATGTTGACAACATCCCTTCATTAAAAGATGCTTGCAAAATTAAGTGCAGCATTAGGTGTTCCGACTTCATACGAACCATTGGTAAGTATAGTTATGCGTGATATATATTAACAGACTCCTCCATCAACAATATGCTGAAGCAAGGCACTTGCTACCAAGATGCTGGTTTCTGTAAAGTGCATCAATGTAATTGATAACATCCAGGGGTGGAGCATTGTCATGCATCTCATTAACAAGCTTCCACGCATAAGAGATTCTCCCAGATCTGCACAAGGCATCAACAAGAGAAATGTAAGTTATGGTATCAGGAACCAAATTTTTTAGATGCATGTCTTTAAAGAGATTAACGGCCTCGTCTATCCTTTCACTCTTGCACACTCCATTAATCAAGAAGGTATAACACCAAACATCAGGTGCCAAGCCCCTCCTAATCATTTGGTTAAACAATAAAATTGCTTGGTTGAAATGTTTACTTTTGCATAAAGCATGCAACAGGGTACTGTAAGTAACAATATCAGGGGGTGGACCATTATTATGCAACTCATTGAGAAGCCTCCACACAGAGGACAACCTCCCAGATTTGCACAATATGAGGAACCAAATTCCTTAAATGCATTTCTTTCATGAAATTCATGGCCTCACCTATCCTCTGATTCTTGCAACACCCATCAATCAATATACTATAACTCCAAACATCAAGTGCCATGCCCCTCTTAATCAGCTGGTTAAACAACACAACCGCCAGGTCAAGATGTTGCCCTTGGCACAAACCATCCAACAAGAAACTGTAAGTAACAACATCTGGTGCCACACCACTCTCACACATTGCCTTAACAACCTTCCATGCAATCGCCACCCTCCCACATTTACAAAAACAATCAACCAACAAATTGTTGTTGGTTCTGCAATACGAGAATCAGAAGAGGGTTGAAAAAAAAGAGAGGGTTGTCAATCAAGTCTCTGCTATGGGTAACTATTTCTTTGTTCCCCTTTGAAAACTTCTCCTCTGTTCTTTTGAAACTCAAAATCATTTTGTGTCATCCTTTCCACATTATACAGTATTTTCATTTGATGGTTTTTATTCTAGGAGTCGAAACTGCGTGGTGGTTTGGATAAGTTTATAACGTTTTCTAATTTTTATTTTGCTTCCATCAAAATATTTCATTTTTGTTATATTGTCAATTGTGCTTTTCTCCATCTTCTTTTTTGTGGTCTTGTATGCAAAGGTGAATGCTTTTGGTGAATTTCATTTCATCTCTCTTTTTTCCCATTTTTTTCTTCTATTGTTACTGGTATGCATGACTTCAATTTTTTTCCTGCACTGGTAAGCATTCTCCTTTGAAGCCCCCACCCTAATTAGATATGCAATTTTTATAATTTCTTTTGCTTCCTCAAATACGTCATTTTTTACATGGTGATTTTTTTTTCTTCCTTTAATACACAGTTGATAAAAGGAGTGTGGTTACCTATAGAGCTGACAACTGACCCGTGTAGGTAAGTATTGTCTTTTCAAACCCCAATTTCATTGTTCTTTGGATACTAATTTTATCAGCTGTTGTTAATTTTTGTTATTAGTAATCATATCTTTTAATTTTGATTCATATGTTGAATTGATTCATATGTTAAATTAACAGATGATTATCACTAATGTGCATTTTGAGTCTGGTGTTTGTCATACAGTCTATTTAGAAGCCGAGTCAATTACACTGTTTTAACTGTGTATTTTTTTAGTGTTTTTCAGATACAGTTTTGTGTTGTTCTTTAAATTTGTAGAGTTGCTTAACTTTGATGTTGCATCTGATGCATTTTCTACCTTTAAGGTCAGATCAGAATCATCCCCCATTTTAATTTCCATTATTTGTCTTACTGATAATTTTAAAGTTCTACATGACACTTCTTCATACATCCGTATGGATATTCTTTGCAGGATCTTCTTACTAAGCATGTAAGCGTGGTCTCTGAATTTTTGACAGCTTACTATGACGAGGTTTGTTTCCTCCTTGACATATTTATCTGATTTGACCATATCAAGGCAGCACTTTTATGCTGATTGAGAAAAAAATGTTTATCTAATATTTATACCCTAGGAAATTGTGGGGAAAATAAATTAATCGATTAATTGTTCTGCTCTCTGTGATATAATTAAGTGTTCATATCCTCATATTAGAATATGTACATAGTACATATTGCAAATTGAATGATTGGTGTGGTTTTATCTCCCATATTACATTTCAACTTTTTTAATAGGACTTTATGTTCCCAGTTCTTTGATATCTATAAGAGAAACTCTTGACATCTCCTAATTATGTCACAAGGAGGCAGTCTTTGAAGGTTTGTTCTGTCAACAATTTTCGACGTTTTTGTTTCCTTATCATATTTTTATTTCTGTGAATTTAACAATTAAATTTCTATGAATTTTAGCTTCTCTCAGAATTTCTTTGGATGCTTGATGTTCGTTCACATCTTTAGGAGTGAAAGAAAAACATAATAAAGAAACACTGGGTAACTCTCTAGCTTTATTTATCATTCCTATAAGTAGAAGCTTAACATCAAGGCATATTTAAATAAAACAAGAAAATTAATATATTAAACCAGCCAGAGTTTTCCACAACATAAAAGGAAAAAGATGATGGCTCTTACAACTAATGTGATGAGAGATGACTCAGACAAGGTACATAAGAGAGCAAGAGTGGGTGTGTGCACCTGTTCCACTAGCAGTTGCTAATAGAAAAGTTGAAATCACTGGCCCTGTGGATTAGAAAGATGGTCATCAATGCTCTCAAATGTGGAGCTAAAGTCTTTATGGTTAGTACACGTACACTCTACATTACTATGTAACTTTACTAATTTGACTATAGTTGTTAATCAATATCCAAGTTGAAAGTTGATGCATATATAAAAATAGTATAAAATTAGGTGTATTCTAGCATTTTCTTTTGGCTTAATTATAATTTTAGTGTCCGATTATAAGATTTTATTATCTTTATTTTAACCAAGAGTTTAACTCAGTTGGTTGGTGAAAGAGTGTATAAGTTGTTGTAAACTCTTGGTACCTCTTTTTAGTTCCTATAAATAAATAAATAAAATCTCTTAAAATTTCTCCTTTTTTATAATCAAGCCCTTTAATAATGATTTCATCTAATAATGACTCTATTAGACCAAAATTTCATAATCAAGCAAGAGTAAGAGATTAAAAATTTAATGAAGTCTTTTGTTTTTTTTAATTATATTGGAGTCGATTGAATTCAGTTTATCTTGGACCAGAACACTGAAAGTTGTTGTTTCTAATTTTTATTTTTATTTTCAACTTCTCATACTGATTTTGAAGATGCACTGCACCAAGCTGGGAAAATCTTATGAAAGGCCATGTGAAATGCATTTAAAATCTTATGGTTAAATACTTGTGATATTAATTTCTTTCGTGGTATTTTATTTCTCTTATTTTTATGATTTTTTTAATATGAAAATATGGACTTGGACTGCTATTCTACAATATGATAAAAGAAACATATATATAATTTGTGTTTTGTTTGGTCATGTTACATTTTTTAAATGGACAATTTGGTTTTTCTTAATTAAAAATCTAATTGTTTTTGGTATGTTTTGTAATTACTCTATTATTTGCGTTTTATTTCTTAGTTATTTTGTTTTCTTTTCTTTGAAGCTCAGGTATGGAAGAGGATGTAGAAGTTTAGATTAACTTTTTTTAGTGTCCTACGACAAATATGAAGGCAGAGTAGTCAGAGAAACTAGCAAATTAGGAAGATTGGTGTAAGCAAGTTCTTATTATTACTTTCTTGATAAGGAGGGTATGCATTTTGTCAATATTTTTAAGTACATATCTTTTTTTATCCTAAAGAAAAAATTAAAATGGTAGATTACCGATTTCTTTGTATTCGTAAGTATGGTTCAAAGATCATGGCAGCATTAAGAACAAACATGAGCATTAGCTTCATTTGAGATGTAACATTAGAAAAATATCTATCAACCTAATACCCAAATTAGAGGATTGACTCACATTTCAAAGTGACAATGTAATAGAAAAGTTGAGTGAATACATGCAACCAATTATTTAGCCTTCCCAACTAACATGATAATTTTCTTTATTTGTTTTTACATGGATGTTTATCCGTGTACTCACTATCACGCTACATTCAGAATATGACCATTTGAAATGTGTTTGACTTTTGTGTGCTTACTATCTATATCTTTTCACTTTGGAGGTTTTTTTGAAAAGAAGAATGGAAGAAGGAAGGAAAGTGTCTGAGTATTTTATCGCTTAGGTTAGTTAACCTCTTTCTTTTGTGGTATTTCATTTCTCGTATTTTTATGATGTTTTTTCATATGAAAATATGGACTTGAACTACTATACTACAATATAATAAAAGAAACATATATATAATTTGTGTTTTGTTTGGTCATGTTACATTTTTTGAATGGACAATTTGGTTTTTCTTAATTAAAAATCTAAATATTTTTTGTATGTTTTGTAAGTACTCTATTATCTGCATTTTATTTCTCAGTTATTTTGTTTTCTTTTCTTTGAAGCTTAAGTATGGAAGAAGTTGCAGAAGTTTGGATAATTTTTTTAACAACCCCACGAAAATTGCAGAGCAATATATGAAGAGTAGTTGGAAAAACTAGCAAAATTGGAAGATTGGTGTAAGCAAGATTGGTGTAGAATGCAAAAGAAGCTGATGAAGAACCTATTGTTAAATCTGAAACTGATATAAAGATCAGAAACCAAGAGTCTTCTAATGAAATCAATAAGATCATCCACATTGGTAGTTCCTATAACATAACAATGTTATCAGAAATCGAGGGTGCTAAATCACTATTCAATTAACAATGATTTACCTGAATTAGACTCAACTCAAGTGCCTAACCATCAAATCATGATCTTCTTTGTTTTCAGTTACGAGAAAGATTTGATGCAATTATTCATGATTTTTGTTTTCTTCTACCAAAATTCTATCTGATGTAGGTGATTCTTGGAATTTTGTTGACAAACTCACTTGAAGATTCCTTCATTGGAGTGTCTCATCTCGAGAAACACTTACAAAGATTCCAAAATCTTATATATTTTATTGTTTTATCTTAATGCAGAGCTTCAATGATTGGATGAAGTTTGGCATGAATTTTGAATTTTTCTAACATCATAATAGAACTTGCTCAACTAAATAATAAAATCATCTCGGCTCAAAATAAGGTTGTTCAAGACTTCATGCAATTAATATAGAAACTTATATCCCAATGTGACATCCTATCAGAGCATTGTGTTCCAGCGTTCTTTAGCATGAGGTTCTCCATAGTCATCCGCCTAACGATCTGTTCCCACGAACACAAAGTTCGAGATCATCATAGGATCCAAACACAAATAGCACACGAGGAGTGATTTATCACATTCCTAACTAATATAGGGAAACATGAAAACATAGATATACATATCATATAAATGAAATATAACTTACTTAAACATAGTTCATGTCATTCCACCACCTGTTGCGTAACACTACACCTCAACACAACATGCCTAATTTATTTTTACATCATTCACGTACTCAATGCTCAAACACAATATCACTCAACCAATCAATCAATATCAATCGATACACAAGCGTTATGCAACATATATACTAAGACTCAATCTTATATGCAATGTGGTACCATCTAAGTGAAAAACCTCGTTAGACGCCCATGAGTACATGACAAGACAAACCACACACTGGTAAGTCAGGTCACTCTCACTAGGTAAAATCAGAGGGAGACCAGTCAGGGTCACGCTGTTTTGCGAGAATGCTCCAACCATGTGGGGCTGACACAAGCTTAAAGGAGCACTCAAATCGAGTGTATTTACCCCCAAGGCCTAGGCTCTGAAAAGTCTGTTAGGGTCTCTCCCTCCTGATTCAGGTCCAACCCATAAAATATTGTAGTACATAGACTCTATGAATTGTACAAAATACACGACTCCTCAATTATTCTCAAAATAATTTTATCTCGTTGCGCTTGTGATTGAACTCGTCGGGTCCCCACAGTGGTTCCCATCACAATACTCGTCACGCATTAACTTGTCGCCCTTAAAGGGTCTTATAGTTATGTGATTATATAATTCATAGCTCACAACTCAATGCGCACAACATCTCAATGCACACATATATTACAAGTTAATACATACTCAATTTATCACATACACTCAGTCTCAATCACAAATGGTATAATCCCAAAGTAACATGTTATCACACCTCATGAATCATATACACTTTACCTATGAACTATGCAATACACACAATCACTCAATTGTTTTCAAAATTATTTTAACTCGCCACGCTTCAAAGTGATTCAAATCGTCGGGTTCCCATAGTGGATCTCATCACAATATTCGTCGCACAAAAACTCTCCGCCCTTAAAGGGTCTTACAATTGTGTGGTTGCACAGTTCATAGCTCACAACTCAATATATACAACATCTCAATACACATGTATCTCACCATTCATCACAGGTTCAATTTGTCACTTGCTCACAATTTGAATCACAATTTCATAATTTCAATATAACAATTTATACAAAAATGTTTCTCACAACATGGGGAGTAAAACCCCTCAAACAATTTCACACAATCATATTAAAATCAATGAATTAAAATCATAGGTGAAAAACACAAAAACACCAAGAGCACTCAATTTTATCAACCAATTCGCATCAGAATATCAATTGGTCGGTCAAACACACAATATCATATTTATAATCGTAAAGGAAAATTATAATTCAATAAACATCTCAAAATAAACCTCAATTTAATCCTCTAAGGATCCCTACACATGTTCATTCTAACCCCCAATTGCGATAAATTCATCCCTTACCTTTAAGCGGGCTCACGTGTGTATTCCGGCAACGATAGTGGTATTTCTAGTGGTTTCCTGAGATTTCTCAAGCGTTTTCTCTGGTTGCTCTGCTAGGGTTTCTAAGAGTTAAAGAGAAGGAGAAGAGATTGAAACCTTCATTCCACTGTCTGCGTGCGATGCGTGTTTCTCCCTGCATAGACATTAATTTGAAAATACCAACTATGAAGATGTGCATAAATGAATTTTGAACCTGGTGTCCAAATTTCACGATGATCCAACGATTAACAAGTCTGGGATCGTAGTTTTACTAGGACAAGTTTGGATATATGCGGGAAAAGAGAAAGCTCAGTGTGAGAGACATTTCTTCCACCACAAACATTATCTCAAACATCCTAACGGTGAGTGTGTGAAAATAAGTTCCGAACCTCGTGTTCAAATTTCACGACGATCCAATGATTACGAGTCCAAGATCGTCATTTTAGTGAGAGAGGTTTGAGTGTATACGAGAAAAAAGAGAGTTTTGGGTGAGAGAGAAGGAAAAAGGAATTTGAGAGGAACACAAAACGTAGAGACGTACCGTCACTCCCAAAACTGACCTAATATGTCTCTACTTATAGCTAGGGTACTCTTAACCTATTATTTACTCTATTTTTCTTTATTTTTATTATTTTATAAACATGAACTCTATTTTATCTCCTATAAAATGAATAAATAAAATATTTTTTTATTTTCCTTCAAACTATTATTTTTATAAAATTATTTCTCCTTATTTATTTATTTATAAAAATCTCATCATTTTTCTAAAACTCTATTTATTTATAAAAAAAACTTTTAAAATTTATTTTTCGAAAATTATGGTGTTACAATGGTTATATTCAGTTGTTGAGAGGTCAATATTATTTCATGTAGGAATATGCTTGATAGGACTGAATTTTGCTTCTTATCTTTTCATGTTGTTGTCTTTTATTATTGCTTTGCTTCTTAATTATCTTCCATACTTCTGCTTATTAAGTGAGATCTTCATTGGTTAGCTTCTTCTTGAAAGATTTTTCTTCAAGTTTAGCTTGATGTCTATATTTCCAATGTTGACAAGTCATATGCCTTTCCAATATTATGTTTTTATTTAATTCTTGAATAAGTTTAATTTTTTTATAATGAAATTTCTTTCTTACTGTTACGAATACTTTTTTTCTATCACACTTAAGGTTTTTAAAGGAAAAGACATGTATGGGCCAATATGTGTATAACAATGGACAATTAAAAACGTGTGGGACTATTAAGTTGATCCAGCAAGGAATTTTACGTGGGTGGATAAAATTTGCATGAGAATTATTTTCTTTCGCTTGATTGAAACAAGGCTAGGCTCCGCTAGAGTTTCTTCATTATGTACACCATAGTGTTACCAGTTTTTTCTCCATTTGCTTTTGTGTTGGTACTATAATGTACCCTCTCATTCATTTTAACCGAAGACAAGTGGTGCAATTTCAACGGTCTACTACCTTTCATAAGTATTTTAATAGGTGGGGTGCTACAATGATCGTGCATGGTTCATTTTTGTAGGACAGAGCTCATCTTTAATAGGTGTTGCCTTCAAGATAGTCCACCTTACAGGCAAGGCCTCTGCAATCTTAGTCATAACAGCTGTTTATAAATGATTGTGATTCTTGGCTGTAGCATTTTATAGACTTCTCTATCTAATTTGGATTGAGGTTCTTGCAGTTGAATACTCAAATGTAGGAAATCTTCATGATCGAAAGTAGTTTACTTGCATTGGATCAAATGGTGGTTGCATTTGCTAACTTATCTCACTATAATATATAAAAAAAAAACTTTGTTTCTTCAAAAAATGTTCAACATTCCATCATCTTTTCCCAGCTTAGAGTTGTGTCCTTTGCAAGAAAACACCAGTACTTCTCAATTATCATCAATGTCAGAGAAAGATGTGAAAAACAAATCAGCATTACCTTTTGCGCCATAAGTTCAACAAGTTGCATTAGAAACCTCCCCAATCCCTTTCCCGGAACACGAGGCTGAAGCAGTAATTCATACACATAAAGCACTGGTATCTCTTCTTCCAAAAACAAAGCGATATTGTACAAATCCAACCAAGGGGCCACTATCTTCTAGACAACAAGTTTAAGTCTCTCCTGCAGTAATATTGTTGTCATCTCATCAACATTTGAATTGGCAACCTCGTGCACAAATACATAATGTGCTTCAGGAGCAACCATTTCTCTGCACTTCACCTTTTCTTCCTTTGGCCACTCAGATCCATATGGTTTTTCCATATTTCACTGCAGTTTTGGGATATATAAATCAAACATTTTCATTAGCCCATTCATTATAACAAACAAAACCCAACCATAAACCTAAAAAATAAAAAGAGAGATTTTGACACTTATAATATCACACCATAAACAAATGAAAATAAAATCCAAAGTTTCAAACAAATTCTTCTCTCTTTCATTGAATTAGCTAGGTGCAATTTTTTAACAGAACAAAACCACATAAACAAAAGGGAAAAGTGACAGATTTTCCTATGCATTATAGAGCATCAAACAAATTAATCCAAACAGGCATTTCAATTAGTTAGAAAGCCTGTTAAGTTAGTTTCCAAGTTCGTTAGGAGTCCAGGTAGCTGTTGATGTGTGAACATGAACACATCTTTTACTAATCCAATAATATTTGAGAAATGTTATTTATACAACAACTGATGCAACAAATAATACAATTGAGAAAGAGAAAAAGTAAAACCTTTTGGTATTCGCATATCGCTTTTTATTTTTAAACTGTAGTGTGAATAACATAAGGGTAAAACATCATTGAGGTTTTGAAAGTGTATATATAGTGTTCTGACCTTAGTCCTAGAAGTATGAAAATTTCAAAAAAGTAACTCAAAGTATAATCTGTCAATCACTTTTTTTGAGAAAGTCATCTGACTTATATTAACATATGTTTAAGAACAAAAATGAGAGAAAGAAGTTAAAATTTAAGAACTTTTTTTTTTAATTTCCTTAGTTTCATGAATTTAAGTTGCAACACATTACATATTTAGTGACCAAAATAGTGAACTTTTTTGTTTTCGAGTTTCCTTAGTTTCATGAATTTAAGTTGCAACTAAATGTGTAAGTTGCAACACATTACACATTTAGTGACCAAAATAGTGTTCTACTATAACTTACTTCATCCGTTCCGGATTACATGACGTTTTAAAGAAAAAACTTGTCCCCAAAAAGATGTCATTTTACAAAACCAATAATTTCATTAAATATATTTTTCCAAGACTATCCTTAATCAATACTTAGCGGGAGTAATAAATAGGAAGAGTAAACAAGTCATTAATTAAGGAGATAAATGGTATATTAAGAAATAGTATCTAAATAAATTCATTGCTAGAAATAGATTGATATTTGTTTTGTCCAATTTTTGTATCTCTTTATCTTAATGTGGTTTATTATTTTTATATTTGCAAAGAAATTTGAGAGAAAAGAATAAATAAACTAGGTTCTTCATGCGGGAAACCAAGGATAAAGTGTCTTAGTAGATGTGGATGGAAACAAAGATTTCATTAGATAGAGAAAATCATTAACATTGCATTACAAGTAGTTTTGGCATGCTAGGTCCCAACATTATCACATTCTGAATTCATCCTTCTTCATTTTTATCATTTTTTATTTTCTTGTTATCTCTTTCTCTTTCCTTTACTCCAACTTTCACATTTGCAATTCCCTATCTTTTCTTTCTCTTCTAATTGCTTAATAATTGGGTTTGCATCACTTAAGTACAACCAAAGTCCACGTGGATTCGACACTTAGACTTTCATTTTAACTTTACAACTTGTTACAAATTGATACACTTGCCAATAAGTTAACAAGTTTTTGGCGTCGTTGACTTGATTGTTACAAACCCCAATTTACGGGTAATCGTTCTTGATTTTTTTATTCTTTATTTAATGTCTGTTTTATTTCTTTTACCTTGATAACCTGCATGTAGTGTTTCTTTTTCTTGTATGTGAGGTACATCTGTTGGGGAAAACCTTGTTCCCTTGAACCTAGAGATCGAAACAACTTGCAAAAGGAAAAACGCTGCAAGAAGAAAAGAGAGCAACAAGAGGTGCAGATCAATCAAGGAGAGAAAAGACCCCCATCTGAATCATCCTTTCCCTCTCCTGTAACCAGTGCACATCCTTTCTCTAAAGAACATATCATGGCAAAAGACCGTCCACAGAGGATGACGCTAGAAGATTACTCTAGCTCTGCTACACCTCAGTACTTCACCAACATAGCCAGACTGAACATGTAAGCGGCCAACATCACATATCCACATTCCCTTATCTAGCTAATCCAAGGGAATTTATTCCATGGCCTACCAAGTGAAGATCCGTACACACACCTTGCCACATACATCGAGATCTGCAACACAGTGAAGATAGAGGGAGTTCCAGAAGACGCCATCCGCCTCAACCTCTTCTCTTTCTCCTTGGTCGGTGAAGCAAAGAGATGGCTTCACTCATTCAAAGGGAACAAGATCGCCTCAACCTCATCCTTCCACCAACACCCTGACGAATCGTTGAGTGAAGCACTTGACCACTTCCATGGGTTACTCTGGAAGACTCCTACACATGGGTTCAGTGAACCAGTTCAGCTTAACATCTTCATTGATGACTTGCGACCCCATTTCAAGCAGCTCCTCAATGCCTCCACCAGTGGGAAGATTAAATTAAAGACTCTAGAAGAAGCCATGGAGCTAATAAAGAATATGGCAGTCAGTGATCATGCCATCCTCCGTGATTGAGCCTACATACCCACAAAGAAAAGCCTTCTTGAGCTTACTTCTCAAGAGGCTATGTTGGCTCAAAATAAGCTTCTGGCCATGACTTTAGAGACCCTCACAACAACTCTAAGTAATCTCCTTCAGCAATTGCATGTAGTGCAACCTCCACCATCTTCAGTCATGTACATTTGGGGATGCAACATCTATGGTGGTGCTCATAAGTCAGGCTCATGCATGGTTCAAGACGACACAACCAACGATGTCAACTACATGGAAAGTTAGAATTGTCAAGGATTCCATCAAGGAAGACCACCAAGATTCTATCAGAAAGGAAATTCTTCTCAGGGCTAAGGTTGGAGATCCCATCCAGGGAATAACTTCAACCAAGGAGGTCCATCCCATCAGCCTCCTAACCAAGAGCCCAACCTATATGAGAAAACCACCAAGTTAGAAGAAATCTTGGCGCAGTTCATGCAAGTTACCATGTCACACCAAAAGAGCACTGAGTAAGCAATCAAGAATCTGCAGGTACAGGTGGGCCAATTAGCTAAGCAAATGGCTGAAAGACCCACTGAGACCTTTGGGGCCAACACTAAGAAGAATCCCAAAGAGGAATGCAAGGCAGTCGTCACCCGAAGACAGAAGAAGGAGGACGCTAAAGCTGACAGAGTATTGCAGGATGCGAGCAAAGAGGAAGGAAAGGATATAAAGAGGGAATAAGATGATGAGAAGAAAGAAAAGGATGACAAGGTCTTAATCCCAAGACTAAGAGTCAGTTAGCTCAAGAGGCTAGAAGAGAGATGTGACAACCTCTATCCCATACATATATGTATTAACAATAAAAGGAATAAAAATTCAAATATTAATTAAAAGTATTTAAAACATATTTAAATACAAGCCTTTCAAAAGGGTAAAAGGCTCACATTCACATTTCTAACATCATAATAAAACTTGTCCAAATAAATAATAAATTCACTTTGGCCCAAAACAAGGTCATCTAAAACTTCATACAATTAATATAGAACCTATACCCTAATGTCACATCCTATCAGAGTATTGTGTTCCCATGTCCTCTAGCATTAGATTCTTCATAGTCATCCACCTATTCATCTGCTCCCACAAACACAAGGTTCGAGATCATCACAGGATCCAAACACAAATAGCACACTAGGAGTGAGTTATCACATTCCTAACTAATGAAGAGTAACGAGACAACATGTAGGTGTAAATATCATAAAAACAAAATAAAACTTACTTAAACATAGCTCACATCATTTCACCACTTTGTCACCCAACATCACATCATAACACAACGCGTCTCATTCATCTTCACAACATTCACGTACTTAAGGATCAACACACAATATCACCAAGTCAATCAATATCGATCAATACACAAGCGTTATGCAACATATACACTAAGATTCAATCCTATATGCAATGTGGTACCATGTCAGTGAAAAACCTCGTCGGGCGCCTAGGAGTATATGACAAGACAAACCACACACTAGCAAGTCAAGTCACTCTCACTAGGTAATATCATAGGGAGACCAGTCAGGGTCACAGTGTTTTGCGAGAATGCTCCAACCATGTGGGATCGGTATAGGCTTAAAGGAACACTCAAACTGGGTGACCCCCAAGGCCTACACTCCGAAGAGTCTGTCAGGGCATTTCCCTCTTGATTCAGGTTCAACCCAGAAAACATTTTAACACACAAACTCTATCTATGAAGTGTACAAAACACACGACTCCTCAATTGTTCTCAAAATAGTTTTAACTCGTCGCCCTTAAAGGGTCTTAGCACTAACTCGTCGCCCTTAATGAGTCTTAGCATTAACTCGTTGCCCTTAAAGGGACTTATAGTCGTGTGATTGTACAATTCATAGTTCACAACTCAATGCACACAACATCTCAATCACATACATACACAATTTATCACATACACTCGATCTCAATCAAAATGGTATAATCTCAATTAACACTCTATCACACCTCATGAATCATATACATTTTACCTATGAACTATGCAATACACACAACTACTCAATTGTTTTCAAAATCATTTTAACTCGTCGGGTTCCTACAGTGGATCCCATCACGATACTCGTCGCCCTTAAAGGGTCTTACAATAATGTGATTGTACAGTTCATAACTCACAGCTCAATACACACATCTCATTACACATCTATTTCACCATTAATCACAGGTTCAAATTATCACATACTCACAATATGAATCACTATTTCATAATCTCAATATAACAATTTATACAAAAAGTTTATCACAACATGGGGAGTAAAACCCCTCAAATAATTTCACATAATTATACCAAAATCAATTAATCAAAATCATAGATATATAAAAAATAAATAAAAACACCAAGATCACTCTATTTTATCAACCAATTTGCATCAGGATATCAATAATGTATTTATAATAATAAAGGAAAAATTACAATTTAATAAACATCCCAAAATAAACCCAATTTAATTTTCTAAGGATCCCTACACATATTCATTATAACCCCAATTGCGATAAACTCATCCCTTACCTTTAAGCGGACTCACGTATGTTTCGGCAGCGATAACGGCATCTCTAGCAATTTCTTGAGATTCCTCAAGTTTCTCGTTTGATTGCTCTGATAGGGTTCCCAAACGTTAGAGAGAACGAGAAGGGATTGAAGCCTCCATTTGTACTGTCTTCATGCGATTCCAATATCTCCCTCCACGAATATTATCTCTCAAATCCCAACGGCGAGTGTGTTCAAAATTGAATCATGAACAACATATCAAAATTTCATGACAATCCAACGGTTAACGAATCCGAAATCATATTTTTACCAAGACAACTCTGGGTTTCTACGGAAAAAGAAAAGTTAAAATGCGAATGGTATTTCTCTCAACTCTGGCATTTTATCATAATTTAGAACGGTGAAAAGGTGAGAAATTGAGTTTCGAACCTGGTGCTTAAATTTCAGGACGATCCAACAATGAATAAGTCTGCGATCATCGTTTTTCTAAGGCAGGTTTGGTGGTCTCCGGGAAAAAGAGAAGATTTTGGGAAAGAGAAGAGAGAAAGAAAATGAGGGGAAGAGGAGGCATCGTCGGTCTGAAAACTGACTTAACATATCGCTATTTATATCTAGGGTACTCACAACTTATTATTTACTCTATTTATTTATTTTTATTATTTTATATAAAGGAACTCTATTTTATTTCCTATTAAATGAATAAATCAAATATATATATATATATATATATATATATATATATATATATATATATATATATTTCAAAATATTATTTTATTACAACTATTTTTTCTTTATTTATTTAATTATAAAAAATTCACTATTCTCTAAAATTTTATTTATTTATTTATTTTTACTAAAAAACCTTTTTAATTCATTTACGAAAAATGGGATGTTACAAGAGACACCACTAGCATCACCAAAGAAAGCCCCGTACCCTTTGGTGCCATCGGAGAAGGATAAGGAGCGCTACTTCAAGAGGTTCCTTGACATATTCCAGAAGTTGGAGACTACTATCCCTTTTGGAGAGGCCTTACAATAGATGTCATTGTACACAAAGTTGCTAAAGGACCTCTTCACAAAAAAAAAAAAAAAAGTACATCAACAGCGAAACCATAGTGGTAGGAGACAATTGCAGTGCAGTAATCTAGAAGCTGCCACCCAAGTTCAAAGATCCAGGAAGCGTGACCATCCTATGTTCTATTGGGAATGTATCAGTAGGTAAGACTCTTATTGACTTAGGAGCAAGCATCAACCAGATGCCCCTTTCCATGTGTAGGAGAATAAGGAACTTGAAGATTGACCCTACGAGGATGACGCTCTAGCTGGCAGACCGCTCCTTCACAAGACCATATGGGTAGTTGAAGACGTCCTGGTCAAAGTCTGCCACTTCACTTTTCCGATGGACTTTGTGATCATGGACATTGAAGAAGATGAGGAGATACCCTTGATCCTGGGGCAACCATTCATGCTAGCTGCAAAATGTGTAGTGGACATCGGGAATGGAAACTTAGAGCTGAGCGTGGATGATCAGAAGGTAACCTTCAACCTATTTGAAGCAATTAAGCATCCCAACAATAACAAGTCATGCTTCAAGGTGGAGGTAATTGAGCAAGAGGCGGACTACGCTATGCAACACCTGGTGACTTACTCAGCATTGGAAAAGGCTTTGAAAAATGCAGTTGATTTCCTGACCGATGAGGAGGAGAAAGAGATGGAAGCCTGTTTGGAGGACTTGGAGCGATTGAAGGAGATTTATGCAGGGGAAAATGCTCTTGAAGATCTGAAGAAGGACAACCCTTTAGAAAAGTCACAGATGGAGTTGAAGACCCTACCTACGCAACTGAAGTATGCTTTTCTAGAAGAGGATGAGATCAAAACAGTTGTGGTCAGCAGTGACCTATCATCAGAAGAGGAAGCATAGTTGATGGAAGTTTTCAAAAAACACAAGTAAGTTATTGGGTGACACATCTCAGATCTCAAGGGAATCAGCCCAGCCTATTGCATGCACAGGATCATGATGGAGGAGGAGTACAGACCAATGAGACAACTGTAGAGGAGACTTAATCCATCCATGAAAGAAGAAGTGAGGAAGGAAGTCCTCAAGTTACTTGAGGCTGGACTCATGTACCCTATTTCTGATAGTGCTTAGGTAAGTCCAGTCCAAGTGGTACCCAAGAAAGGAGGTATGACAATGGTTCGAAATGAAAAGAATGATCTTATTCCCACTCGGACTGTCACGGGATGGAGGATGTGCATCAACTACCGAAAGCTCAATGAAGTCACAAGGAAAGACCATTTTCCTTTGCCTTTCATGGATCAAATGTTGAAGTAGCTAGCGGGACAATCTTTCTACTGCTTCTTGGATGGGTACTCAGGGTATAATCAGATCGCAATGGATCCCAAGGACCAAGAGAAGATGACTTTTACATGCCCTTTTGGTGTCTTTGCCTACAAAAGAAGTAGGAAGCAGAAGGAAAAGACACACCGAGTCTCAGAGCTCTCTATTGAAGATATCCAAAGCCTGAGTCTCTCCCTTAGGGGGAACCTTTGTTCTTAGGCATTCCTCCCTTTCTTTCTTCTAGTCATCTAACCCCTTCTTCCATCCACATTAGCCTCTGAAGTGTAAAGTCTCTCATGGATATGAGAGACTAAACCCCCATTGTTGGGAGCCCAGCAGGCCAAACTCTTGTAATATAACTCTGTCTATTATCTATTTAATGCAATTATGTTTCTATTATTTTTCTGTGCTTTTCTATTATTATGGTCTAATCATTCATGTAATGTTTAGAGGATAATGCATTGAAAAATGATTATTTTCTAAAGAACTGGATAAGAGTATCTAAATAAATTCATTGCTAGAAATAGATTGATATTTGTTTTGCCCAATTTTTGCATCTCTTATTTTAATGCGATTTATTATTTTTATCTTTACAAAGAAATTTGGGAAAAAAGAATAAATAAATTAGGCTCTTTGTGCGGGAAACCAAGGATAAAATGTTTTAGTACATGTGGGTGGAAACAATGATTTCATTAGATAGAGAAAATCATTAATATTGCATTACAAGTAGTGTTGACATGTTAGATCCCAATATTATCACATTCATCATTCTGCATTTTTATCATTGTTTATTTTCTTGTTATCTCTTTCTTTTTCCTTTACGCCAACTTTCACACTTACAATTCCCTATTTTTTCTTTCTCTTCTAATTGCTTAATAATTGAGTTTGCATCACTTAAGTACAACCAAAGTCCCTGTGGATTCGACACTTGGACTTCCATTTTGATTTTACTACTTGTGACAAATTGATACACTTGACAACGAGTTAACAAACAACATATAACAACAAATCCAAAACGATTATTGTTTACGTGGACACGATGAAACTTGAGGAAAGGAGCGAGGTGGTCCTTTTGGGCACATGCCATTTTGGTGAGTTCTTCAACGACTTTCTTCTTGACAAATACATAAAAGATGGAACAAAGTTGTTAGAGTACAAGTGTGAGGTAAAGTCTCACATCGAGTATAAATGAAAAGGTTGAACTCCATATAAATGAAAAAAAAAGACTCATAAACCTGAACATTAAAATTTTGTTTAGATTTTTTTATCTTTCGAAAATGAATTTATCAACACTTTACAAAAATACCTATTTACCATATTTAATTACTAGTTGAAGGGATTAGACTTTCACTCTTCTCGGAGGATATCCAGAATTTTTTTTAAAAAAATTGACCATTTTATTTAAACCCCTCGTTATTTTTATTTGCATTGATTACAACAAATACATATGGACTGCATTAAATCCAATTCAAAAGAATAAAAATACAGATTGACAAACATTGTCAGGCTTGTCTTACTACTGCTATTATTATAATTATAGTAATTAATTATTACTGTATTATTATTAGAGAGATTAACGAGCGTGTTAATCAACAAATATTTATAAGAGATGTGAAAAAAACATTTATATGATTATTCTAGTTTAGTTTAATTAATGGTTTTCAGTTTAAATCATCCGTAAATATTTATATTAAATATTTGTAGCAAGAAATTTATTGTGTTTAATAATTCTTTTAATTTAATTAAAATTGTCTTTTGTAAAAGATACATTATGATTTTAATTAATAAATCGTTGTTCAGTAAAAAAAAAACATTGATTCTACTAGAATAAATCTTTTAAGTCTCATGAAAAAAAAAGTAATTAAAAAAATATGTCTTATTAACAGTGGTTGGTTTTGTTTTGAGATGAAAATTAATTATTAATGAAATTAATAAACAGTAATAGTGCTATGTACCATATGACATGATTACAAAAAAGATACTTTAATTTCTAAAATAAAATAAATAAAATTTATTATTAATGATAATTATGCTGGGTTCGATCGAGATATACACGTGATTTTGTAATTAGGTATTTACTTTTTGCATTTTCACTAAATTATAAATATTAGAAATAATTATGGTTGAGGTCGAATGTGACCATTACGAGGAACAAAATTATTGTCAAAATATTAAACTCAGTTGTATATTAAAATTCCAATCTTGACTTAAAGATGAAACAACTCTACCCATGTTGATTCACGGCGCTTGGCGATTACTATAAATATATATTTTTTTTTTATAAAAAAAACTTAGTTAACAATTAAATAAAAGAGGCATGGCATGGCTAATTAGTAATTACGGTGAAAGGCGAGGGCATTTGGAGAATCCGAAATTGGGATTTGGATAAAGAAAGATCGTTTTTCTTTATTTAATTTTAATTTTCCGTGTTGGAAGAAGCCAACTATCAACTCCCTCGCTTTCCTTCTCTTGTGTTGTGTGTATATAAAGAGCCACACTCACACCACCACCAAACCAACAAGGCTACAGCAACGACAACAACAACAACAACAACTTCTCTTCTTCCCTCTCAGACTCTCTCTCTCCTTACCACTGTTTCATGCAAAACCATTTCTAGGGTTTTCGGTTTTCTCGCCATTCTTCAATTCTCGCACTCCGACACCGCTTCGCCATGGCATTTCCGAACAAGAAGCTCATCGACGACCCCAATGGTGCGTGCGCCTCTCGTTTCCCTCTCCTCTCACTCTCTCCCCCTTCGCTCCGTTCAATTCCTCGCTCTCTGTCAAATTCCCCAGCAATCCTCGCCTTCTTTGACTTTTGCCATCGACAATTGCTGCGTTCTGAATGCTTTCGCCGCAGTTCCGTGCGGAATCGCCTTCTGGATTATTTTTTTAACTGTTTGTGCTCTGTGCATTTTGTTGACTTTTTTTTTTTCGTTTTATAAAATCTGTTTGAAACTTAAATGTTTTAGCATTAGGCTTTGATTGAATTTGCACTGTGCTTTAAATGACGGAAATCGCTGCTACTGGTCGTAATATTCGACGTGAAATGTTGTAGAATTGATTGTGATGATTTCCTGTTAATCTAGCTGTTTTAGTTCGAAGATTGTGATTCAATGTGAGAGTTAGATTCCGATTTAGATTTTTTATTCTGTTTGTATTCCCCTTAGTAGCACTGCAGTTCTTTATTATTCTTTTTCTTAAGAGATTTTGCAATAATTAGATAATTTATATATAAATGTATTTAAACATTTATTATTTATTTATATATGTATGTATATATGTATATAATTGTCTTGAAAGTTGAATAATTGCTTTTGTTTTTAAATTTGATTGCAGATGTTGTGACTGAATTCATTGAAGGTCTTGTGGAGACATATTCCGGACTACAGTATTTAGATGGCTTTCCTCTGGTGATTACAAAAACACTTACAGAAACATGCATAACTTGTGTAGTATTAGTGAGAGTTGCTGAAAGCAGTTTCTTTTTCTGTTGTTTTTCGCTTGAATGTAGGTGAAGGTTGTCTTACGTGCAGATGTTTCAGCTGCAACATATGATAAAGTTGCAATCGTATCAGGTATGACCATGCATTGGATACTTTATATTGCTTAACAGTTCATTTTTTCAGGAGTTGTGCCATTGGGATTCTGTTCAGAGTGTGTAAGAATTGTCATGCCAATTAAGAAAAAAAATTGAAAATAAAGTTCTAAGAGGAAGGAATAGGATATAGAAAATGGTTTGTGGAAATATGATATTTCACCCTATGAAACATGTATAAAATGAAACTTCTTAGGATGATTTTGCATCTTTATTTGTTCAATTTAATTGTGTTCATAGGTTTTATTGAGGAAATTGTGTACATCCATATGTTATGTTACAGGGGGAGGAAGTGGCCATGAGCCTGCCCATGCTGGATTTGTCGGAGAAGGAATGCTTACAGCAGCAATATGTGGAGATATATTTTCTTCTCCACCTGTTGACTCAATTCTAGCTGTATGTTTATTATTATTAGAATTTATATTCATATTACCTTTTCATTTATAAGCACAACATTCTCTTTTCTTCTTCTGATGCCACCTATTGATTTGGAAATTTAGGGGATACGAGCTGTAACTGGTCCTAAGGGATGTCTTTTGATTGTAAAGGTATTTTTTTTTCTTTCTTTAGCATTTTGTCATCCTAAGGATGGCTTTTTGCATTGGTCTTTCATATAAGTATGCATATTAGATGTCCTACACATGGAAAGTGTTATCTGTGGTGGTTAAGATCATAAACAGTGAAAAGATTCATAAGTAAGCTTCTTTTTTATTATAATTATAATAGTATTATAATATTGTGTGCCAAAAAAATTTAAAAAACTCGTCATCTTGTTAAATGAACTTGACGCTGTGAATAACATATAAGAAAGTGTGGCTTTTGCACTAACTTGAAGCTGTGAATAGCATATAAGAAAGTGTGGCTTTTGCACTAGTATGGTCAGTTCATGATGAGTCATTAGGATTTGCTTTTGTTTCTGGATTCATAGTGTTCGAATTTGGGTGTTGATAGAACTATACTGGTGATCGTTTGAACTTTGGCTTGGCTGCTGAGATAGCAAAATCTGAAGGTTATAAAGTTGAGGTATGTCTAGCTGGCTAGAGTTTTCTCATTGTACTCTAAATAATTAAATATTTAATATGTAGGTAAAGTATGACATGTACTTTGCCTATTCAGACTGTTATTGTTGGGGATGATTGTGCACTACCTCCACCTCGAGGGATTGCGGGAAGAAGAGGTTTGGCAGGGACTATTCTGGTTCACAAGGTACATTCATGAAGTCACTTCTTTCCTTTGTTACCAATGCATATAAAAATGCTCTAACCATACATTTTCATTAAAACATATGAAGGGACTATGCGGGGTATTAATGTAATTTCTTTTCTTGACATCAGCATTATTAATTGTAAATATAACTGTAACTAAATATTATGTATTTTAGTATAGTTGTTAGTTATGTATTTCCACACGTTTAAGGATATTTTTGTTTTGTCTGAGCCAGGTTGCAGGAGCTGCTGCTGCTGGTGGTCTTTCTCTTGCTGATGTTGCTGCTGAAGCAAAACATGCATCTGAAATAGTGGGAACAATGGGTGTTGCTTTGACTGTGTGCTCAATTCCTGGTCAAGTTGCATCAGATCGTTTGGGGCCAGGAAAGATGGAACTTGGTCTTGGAATTGTAAGTGTTCTTTATTAGTTCAATCTCCCATTAAGAAAAAATATAAAACTCAATTTTTTTGCAGTATTGCATATCTGTCATTCTGTTTTATAGCATGAAATAAGCTCTTGCATTGTTATTTTTCTTGTGGTTTTCAGATCACAACATTGGAGATAGTGTGCTTTTCTTTGTTCTTTGTTCTTCTCTTTAAATTATTCTTTCATAAAAACTACTCTATAGTTATTTGATATTTTTCTCCCTAATGCTTGTGCTTGAAGTCTGTCTTTACTGCAATCTATTCTCATTCAAATTCCAAATTAAGCTCATTATGTGGTAGCATTTTACAGCATGGAGAACCTGGGGCAGCTGTGGCTGATATTCAGCCCGTAAATGTGGTGGTTTCTCATGTTCTACAGCAAATATTGTCCACGGTATGCTGTATGCCACAATATTGCATGAAAGCTCTTGATGGGTGTATGCTAATTAATTGGGAATGAAATGTTCTTCTAACATATACTTTACAAGCACATCACAAATTCACAATAGTTGGCATGTGTGACAAATGAACTATGATGTTCACCCTTTGACTGTACTAGGGGCATTCTGTTTACGATACTCAATTGAGTTTGAAGAAATTTAGCATATAAAGTTCATGTACCCCTTAGTATTTCATATATAAGGTGTCCTATTCTATTTGAATAAGCTACCTGTTAGCACCTGAGTTTTAGTGTAAGGTTTATTTATATATTGGAGACACTGTAGAGACCAAACAATGTCTTGTGAACTTATGTTAGTACAAATTAGTATAAATAGGAAAGTGAACAGGACGATGCACTAAATAAAATAAATTCTCAGAATTGAGTCAAAATAAACAATGACCTATTAAAATCGGAAAATATATTCAAATGATAGAACCCTATGGCCCTACAAATATTGGACAAAGAAACTTATTAAAGAGACATTCTCTCTCTAAGTAGCATAAAAATGTCAAATGGACTATTTTGTCTGCTAAAATTTGTAATAGTTAAATTTGACTACAATATCTTATTAGAAAGGACTTTGGGAATAATGTGCACAGATTGATCCCAAAATTGCTTCTTCTTATCAATCTACTCTTTCCTTTCGTCAATAAGAGTGTACTTTAAGCATGTAGGCAGTGCAATTATCATTCTAGTGAGTGGGTCACAATCTTTGTTTGGTAATGTTTGCAGGAAACAAACTATGTACCGATAACTCGAGGAGAAAGAGTGGTCCTTATGGTCAATGGGTAGGTTCATGAATGTGTTTAATAGATCTTCTCATTATTGAATGTTGAGAAAAGAAGATAACAGATCTTTAACACATGTTTTGTCTACATCCAAAGAGGTTTCATTGAAAAAGTTGTCTCATCTAATATATTTTCATATTGAAAATATATTGCCTTTTATTAGGTAGCATTAACACAATTCATCCATCTTTTTAGCTTTTTCTTGTGCATTCTTTGAAGGTTTTTAACCTCCCTTCTTCAATCCTCTCTCCTCAGGCTTCTGTCTTTGTAAATTCTTCTATTGAATTTTTTAAAATATGCATGTTTTTCGGGCATACATTTTACTTTTTAAATATTCAGACATTCCTAAATCACGAACCCCATAATCTAGAATTTCAAATATTACATCTGAAAATGCTTTCAATTTTTTTTTTTTTTTTTATTGATGTTCAAGATTCCTTTTGACAAAACATTTTGCCTTTAGAATGGTTACTTACTTCTTAAATGATTTCTCATATGCAGGTTAGGTGCCACTCCTACAATGGAACTAATGATTATAGCTGGAAAAACAGTTCCAAAATTACAGCTAGAACATGGATTGGCTGTTGATAGAGTTTATACAGGGTCATTTATGACTTCTCTTGATATGGCAGGTTTGTTACCACAGCCAATAGCAATAGGCTTCTTTTTTTTTTTTTCATTATGCAGTTCTGATTAGCATTATTTCATTTTCTGTTAGGTTTCTCAATTTCTATTATGAAGGCTGATCCAGTTATTCTTCAACGATTAGATGCTCCAACTAAAGCTCCTTATTGGCCTGTTGCTGCTGATGGTTAGTAATTTTCTCTAGTTGTTTTCATCAATCAATTTTATTACATGGAAAATTTTCAATGTTGGTACTTTTCTAGTAACAAGCTTTTACCTCTAAAATGTTCATTCAACTGTGATATTGATTGGAGCAAATTAATTAATTATTCGTTGATCGAACTTTTGAAATTGTTTTTTCTTTAAAGGTAATCACCCGCCTGCTAAGATTCCTGTTCCAATTCCAGCATCTCGATCAGCAAAGACTGATGAGGTATATCCATGGAAATTAGATGTCATTTCCCTTCTATACCATGTAACTATTGTGATCTAAGAAATTAGATTAGGACAAATATGCTTAATAACAACCCTATGAAAAATGATCATATGAATTCTATCTGATTGGATTATCTGGTAGTTTTTCTGTTTTAGCTGTTGAAATTTGACTAGCATTTTTTTTTTTTGTATAACATTTGATACTAGCTTTGTTGGTTCTTTGTGGTTAGCTGAACTTCATCTATTTGTTGGTTTAATAATGAGTCATTTAGTTGGGCAGGGGGGATTCCTTCTCTAAGGAGCTGTTGCTCTGGTCATTGATTTGTATTTGCTCTTTGGGTTTTTGTTTCTCGTTCAATAATACTCATTGGGCTAGACTCATTCTGGTCATTATCATTGGTCCAACCTACTGGATTAGGGGAGGATTTCATTTTTGAGTGTGGAATTTCTGTCCATACCACCAACAATGTTTGATAGATGGATGTGTTGGGTGGATTGCATGGCCAACATGGTGGCCTCTGTGGAAAACCATCAATCCTCTTTCACTGAATTGAGCCTTGCATCAGGAGAGAGCAAAATTAACAGTCAACTGTTAGGTTCCAAAGAGAGGGCATCATCATCCAAGCACTTTGGAGGAGTACAAAATGGCAGTCCTTTCTTGTTGCTGACCCATTATATCTCCCTCCACATCAGACTTTGAATTATGAGCCCATCATAAAAGGACATTCTAGTTCACAGAACATTTTTCACAACAAAAATACATTTTCAAATTTTCTTTATTTTTAATGCAACCGTTAAACTTCATCTATTTAAATTCCTTCCCCTTCTACCACCAGCACCTGGCCACTGGGTTCTCTTCCTTGGCTATCTTGAGTCATCTTGGCACCTTCCTCCAAATTTTGCTTTCTTCCTCTTTCCCCTTCATACAATATTTCTAAAAGGCTGCAATGACTCCTGTATTTAGTATGAAATTAAGATTATCAACCATCAATTTTGTATTAGTGCTAATTTATTGCACTAAGCATTAAAAAATTGTCAAGAATGAAGACTATTGCTACCATCCAATCAAACTCTTAGTTTAGTTGATTTTATGGTGACTTTCAGCATTAGCTCAATCTAGTTGTTCTCCAATATAAGTGAACCCCCTGCCAGTCTTGCAATCAGTACAAAACAACAAATTACAATACAATAGTTTGTATAAAAAGAAATTCATTCAAATTTTAGTATGTGAATTATGCTCTTTTATGCAACTCAGCTTATTTTCATGCATGGTATGGAGAGTTTTTTTTTTTTTTTCCTTTTGGCAACATGGTGTTTGTTATTAATGTGCAATGATGCTTAAAACATCTTAACTTCTTGGCAGTGGATGTCCTGTTTCTCTTAAGGGAAATAAATACTTCATAGTTAGCTTTCTGCTTTCTTGATCCTTTTTTACACCTCCCCCTTCCTTCAGTTTTCTTTTCTTGTGTCTTAATACAATTTTTTTAAAATCTGGTTTCCATATTTGCTTTATGTAAGCCACGAAGTCAGCCATTACAACTAAATGAGCAAGGCCAAATTCTTGAGGTAGCCATTGAAGCTGCTGCAAATGCAATTATAAATCTGAAGGACAATTTAAATGAATGGGATGGTAAAGTTGGTGATGGTGACTGTGGATCAACTGTGAGTCTTATCCTCAAAACTGTTTACTTGGTTTAGTTTTAAATGTTGCTGTATCATGTGTATTACTTGGTGTCTGATTTTTCTTCTGCAGATGTATAGAGGTGCAAAAGCAATTCTTGAGGACATCAAAAAGTAAGTTTATGCTCTGCATTGCTTAGCCTTCTATATATTTTTGTTTTTCTTGTTTAGATTTATTTACCCATGTATTTGATTAATGGACTATTTGTATATGTTTTTCTTTATTGCTTTATAAGAGTTTATGTTCTTGAGGAACTGCAATGGTGGTTGCTGCAAAAATGTTGTCAATTTGGATTGTGATAGCAGTCTGACCTAAACTGCTATTTTTTGTTCAGTTACCCTCTAAATGATGCTGCAGAAACTGTCGGTGAAATTGGTTCATCAATTGGAAGATCCATGGGAGGAACAAGTGGGATCATGTATGATGCCATTCCTATGCCTCCTTTAAAGTTTAATCATTTATGCTATCTGAAATCTGACTCTTGTCACTCACTAATTTCTTTTCCAGATATACTATATTTTTTAAGGCAGCACATTCGGTGCTAAAAGCAAGTTCCCATTCTGGTGTCACTTCAAAACAATGTGAGAACATTCTCCAAATCAAGCATCGTTCAACAAAAACTTTACAATATTTCCCCTTTTATCCTTTTTTTGGTTGGACTTTCCACCCCTCATGAGTCCTTTTGTTGATTCAGGGGCTGAAGCACTCGCAGTTTCCATTGCTGCTGTAAGTAAATATGGGGGGGCTAGTGCTGGATATAGAACATTGTTAGATGCCCTTATCCCAGCATCGTTGGTTCTTGAAGAGGTAATATCTGTTCATTTCCCTTCATTATTTTCATGACTTTATTTACTGTTACTTACAATGATTTGGCTTTACAGAAATTAAATTCTGGAGTTGATCCTTGCATCGCATTTGTTCTCTCCTCTGAAGCTGCATTGGCTGGAGCTCAGTCAACGGTAGACATGCAAGCACAGGTGACAACTTATTAATGGTTCAAGTGGGAAAACTTTTGTGGTGTAGATGCTTCCTTATAATTTAGAGTTTAAAATTAATCTATTGATTTTTTTCACACAATTAGTGAAGACTGAAGAGAGTTCCAACCTATTGTAGTGACTGAAGGACCAAATTCCTAAATGGCATGAAAAATACAAAATCATAAGAAAATCCTTTGCATGTTTTAATCTACTGTTGTCATTATTAGTGGATCTGATGGGGGTAGCATATGCAGGCTGGACGTTCGACTTACTTTTCTGGAGAGATTCTTTCAACAGTTCCTGATCCTGGTGCTATGGCTGCCGCTACATGGTACAGAGCCGCGGCCTTAGCTGTGAAGGCCAAATACCAGAGCTAAGCTATATACTTGAAATGTCCTGTTTGTGCGGATATACCCAAGTTTTGTTCCAAATTTTGTACTCTCCTGTAACCATTTAAGGCTCTCCGCTTATGTCTTTCATGCATAAAGCTGAGAGAGCAATTCCCAGTCACTTTCATATACGCCAAAAATTTAAAAGTGGATGTAAATTTGAAACTTTATTACTACAATCGACAATAATGTCAGTCTCAATTTGAGCTCATGATTGTAATCTTCGTGGCTGCTTTATTCATTTTTATCAGTTTACAGCATGCCCTTAAGTTGAAAACAATAAATTTCGTTGGTCATTTCTCCCAAGTGAAAGATATGGAATGTACTGGGGAAACATTCAGAGTGGCTGATAAAGAGGAAACGTAGCAACATACTTGAACGCACACTTAACAGTTACCATATTCTTTGTTATTGATTAGAATTTATTAAAAAGAATTATTAAATAAGTCATGGATCCTACAAAATATTGTGGGTTGATTTAAAAAGTTATAAATCTCAATATATCAAGATATATTAGATTTTGACTTTTGGTTAGGAGAACTTCGGTTCACCCAAAAAGAAAGTGTGTTCGTTAATATTCTCTCAAAATTAGATAACTTCATATTTTGAGTCAAACCGGTTTGCCTGAAAATTGTGGTGTGAAATGAATGAGCTTTAGAGGAAGACACGTTAATCACAAGATACATTGAACATTTGGTAACCAAGTAGTCACTCATCTTGTGATCATGGTGATTCTACTGCTTACCTCAAAGTAAATGGAGATTATCGCCAGAGAATTTCTCAATAAAACATACACTTCTATAGAATAAAAAATGACCCATTTTGCTCTTTTATTGTTTAAATTTTTAGTCTAATAATACTCTTGCTATTTTCTTGGAGATATTGTTGAAAGGAGTGGAGCAGAATCGCCAAGAATTGCATAGGAGTGCAGTTGTACGAAAGTAATTAGAGTGAGTGATGGATCAGTCGTTATCTTGTCAAACGTGGCCATTTGAAATGTTAGTGGGCTGTGAGTTCGTGCATGCATTAAGCTCTCTCACTGCCCCTAGCTGAATAAGACGTGCCCTGCAAAGAACCTAGTGTGTTTTCATAGTGTCCTTCTATATTGGCCCCCTTTCATGCGTGACTTGCCAATTTCTTCCTTTCATTCAATATTCAGATGGAAGTTTGAAAATTAGCCCTCTCGTAGATAAAACCAATAGGCTCAGCTTAAATGGTAGAGGATTGCTTGATTTTCAAATGGAATTGGACTTTGCTAGCAAACCACCTAATCGCTTAAGCCAGCCAGGTTTCTTCTCATTATTAATTGATTAATTTTAAATTCTCTTACAATATGTTTTTATTAATATTTTGTTTTTGCATAGTAAGTATTAAATGTATTTTGTATATTCAAAATATAAAAAGTATTTACTTTCTCATTTATTATTTCTTTTATATATACAATCCCAATTTCTTATGATAAATGCTAGCAACACCCATTCTTTATTATTGGTTAAATTTATTGAAAACCACCAAATTTTATAGATTCTACTTCTAATTCAACAAACCTCGCCATTTTTGTAATTTTGAATGAATTTTAAATAGTAAGAAATAAATTATATAAAAAGTGTTAAAAATATATGTTGTTAGCACTTTTCTTAGAACACCTCCAAGTCACCAAGGCACAACTTTACCGCTGCACGAGGACTCGCCCTCTGGTTGAAACTTATTAAACACAAATTCTTATTAAGAGTAACTCATTGAAAAAGTTCTTATCAAGTACTCATGAAGCAGTGGATGCTTACATGAACATTGGTCCTTAAAATTTTGTGGGTTCCACGTGCATGTATTTTTAGGAAATAATGATAAATATAAGGACGCAAGGTTATTTGTATGATTCATTTAGTAAAAGTTTTTAAAATTGTTAGACCGAAGAGGTGTATTGCTTAAATTATGAGTGATATTGTCATCTATGCACTTGACATACTAATGGTAATGTCTGATTAGTTGGAAAAAAAAAACTATATTATAAATGCATAACTATTAAAATCATTATATTCTTTTTCTTTTTGGTAAAAGAAAAAGAAAACCACCCTTTTCACAAAAAATCATTAGTGACAGGTAAAATGGATTGTAACTTGTAAAGTGCAACATAACCGCAAATTATTGAGGATACCCTGTTTATAGAAAACTCCATTGGAAAGAGATCAATGTGCCGCAGTAGTGCAAGTTGGCTGTATATAAAGGGAGCATTAGCCTCTCAACATCTTGCGGTTAGGTTGCAATTTGCGAGTCCATGTGCTGTCTTTTCTTTTGTCCCTAATTCGAAGAGCAGCACCTCAGTACTGCTAACATGCCAGGTTGTTTCACCTAAACTGTGGTCTTGTCTCTCGGGTTCTAGGCAGATGTTTAAATTTCACATTTCATTGAAACCCTTTTGCCTTTTGCCTTTTACAGAGACACATGCAAGATCATCTTAAATTTCACATGAGTGACATGTAATCTTACATGATTAATAGATAATTTTGTTTTTTATAATATATGGTTAAGAGTTTGATTTTTAAGTCTTTGTGTATAAAAAAATATCTCTTAAAAAAGTTATCTGCTTAAATGAATCTTAGTATTACAAATGATTAGTTGAAAAATACCCTAGTTAAACACTTAAAAAAGAACAAATGTCACATGGGTGTGAGACAGCTTAAGTTAGAAAGGGGTGGGAGTCATTAACCTTAATTTGTGATTCTAACTTCCTTTCTTGTGGAGGAAGGGACATGAACATCCGTTTTAATTCTTTTTGGATTTGCGTACAAACGAAGGTAAAAATTGAATCCATAAGGGTCAGTACGTGGTCCAGCAACGTTGCAAAAGATTCTTTACCACTTATTGATCTGACTTTTAAGTCCTACCCTTCATTTATTTAATGCGAAATGAGAATGAAACTGTAATTGATCCAATCATTGGGTTCCATAGCCCTTCAAGGTACAAATGTTGAATTGAAAAATTATTATCCATACATTAAAATTTTATAATTGCATAATTAGGGTCTTTTTTTCAAATTTAAATATTGAACATGAAAAAATTATGCAAGTGGAAATAGAATGGACATCAAAAGTAATCCCGAGTCATTCAGCAATAAAAAACATAAATCTTAAACATATTATTATTAGTTTTGTACTACTTATAAAATGTAGTACAAGTGCATGTGTTTATAATTTATTAATTTACTCAAGAAAGGTACTAATACCCTTTGAGTAGGCACGATTGAATTTGCCAAATTTTAATTATTTCATTTTACAAAAACTCGTAGAAAAACTAATGAGTCTGGAAAAGAAAACCAGGAGTTGTTTGATTCTATTTTGGTTTTCAATATGCTACCATGTCTTAATGTTCTTTGATCGTGTAATTATCAACGGATGACTCGTTTAAAAAAGCTTAGTAACCAAAGCTATCTTTATATTTAAAAGTAAAAAACTATAAGGTTTTTTAAGATTTTAAGGAATTTTAAATTGAAAATATTAGATTCTTATGTTTAATATGAATTTCAAATATCATTTTGAAATAATAACGTTTTAAACAACATGTTGTTGATTAGACAATGAAACTAAGTTTGAATTCTTTAAGAATCATGTAGATGAAAAAAAAATTGGGAGGAAAAATCTTATTGAAAGTGATCATCTAAATTTTTAGTAAAGATGGATAATTAGTAAAATTAGTGAATATTTTACACCAATGATGATAAAAAATAATAATATTTTGAGAAATTTAACGATGTTCATGGAAAAAAAACTCTCATCAAGGAATCTGGAATCCAAAATTCACATAGCCCAAAATTTTTTAACTCTTAACAACAGTTATGATAACATCTTTAAGCATCTATCCCCAAAAATTATTATTTTTAGAGACGTGATTTATGAAAAACATAATTCCCAAGAACTAAACAAAAAAACATGTTCCAAACACGTCCTGACGCTTTACATGCTAAGCACAGAATCCATGCTGTAATCTTTATTTATTGAAACATAATTTAATAATCCGTTGGCAAAGCATGATGACCATGACCTTGCCATTTTGTCAAATCACCTCACAAGAACAAACTTTGTTGTATGAAAAAAATCATAATAAGGATTATTATATTTTTTTTACAGGAAGAAGTAGGCAACAAAATTCATAAGGGGTGCACCGGTTGCAAAGTGACAATAAAGCAAAAGAACATATCCATTTCCTGAACCAAGGTAGGAATTGCAAGCAACCCAAAAATTTTCAAAAATGCATGACAAATATTGAATTATAACATCAAATAGCAATCACAAATGGTGGTTGTGACTTCTGAGATGCATTGGAACCATAGAAGATATCGTCAAAGTCATCTGTCACCCCAATACACACATATCTATGGTGTTAAAGTGAATAATCATGATTTAAAACCTTTTACAGTTAGCTTAGAGGTGGAAGCTTAAAGTCGTAGTTTTATATAAAGTTCTAAGTACAAATATTAATGTCGCCAATATAAAAAGAAAAAATAATGCAACTCCTCTGAGTTTAAATGTGACAGAATTAGTTTTGTGTGAAATTTAGTCTACCATTTTCCTGAAAGACGAGAACTTGGGTTAATTTTTTTAATTTTTTAATATAAAAAAGTGCTTTTAAAAAAGTATTTTTTTTAAGAAACGGATATAATTTTGCTTCTTCAAAAAACAAAAGAATCCTTTTCTTAAAAAAAATTTAAATACATACATAAAAAACAATAAAATTGTTTATTTTATAAAAAAAATATTTTTTATTAAAATAATATAAGCTTAAAAAAATGGATCTACTAGTAGGTGATTTTAAAGCATCACCTGTCTATGATCTGAACTAATGTTTGCATGACATGTATTTATGTTTTTTTTTTAAATTTAAAATAAAATAACTAATACCATTGATTACATATCATATAGAAATTTGTGGAGACCATGAACTAACAAGTGATAGAGATAAAGAAATAACTTCACAGCTGGTAAATATAGAGGGCAATTAACTCATGCACCAGTCGAAAACAAAATTAATTTTTGCGAAGTAGTCAAATGACATTTTTTTCAAAACAAAAAATTATAAGAGAAGACACACCCCTTACGAAATTAGGAAAGATCACCAACAGCAGGAATTTATAGTGAAACTAGCTAGCTTACACATTGTCTAATAATCAAACCTAAGTCACGGCATGTATACACTAAAGATTCAACCAGATGTGTGAACCTGTGAAGACAGTAAGTCAAGTGATATATATTGAAAAATAACTAATGAAACATCAACAATTATTTATTTTAAACATTTTGTTAACATCTTTTATTTTATTTTTTTTTATCTTTTTCATCCTATTATATCATAAATCTTATCAAATTTATATTTTTCTCTTTTTCATATACCATTTACGTGTTCACCTCATAAACAGTTTTATTTTACCTGCTACTTGAATCTTCCCAAGCTCCTGTATATTACTTCACATACATGAATCTTCTCCTTATTTTTCCTCAAGTAAAAAACTCAAAAAGAAAAATAACAAACAAATGTATACTAACGCATGCATCAAGGATATAGATAAATTACAAAATCATTACTTCCAAGCCTCGATTTAAAAAGAAAAAGAAAAGAAAAAAAAGAGAAGAAAATATTTTTAAAATAGCAATAATAAGATACATGCATCTCTCTCTCCCTCTAATTAAGTTTAGGAAGTGGGATCATGACTGAGTGAGAGAAGAGAGATTAACAGAAGAATTAGTAGAAGAGTTAGAATTGTTCTTGTGGTTATGCATCCACACCTTGAAAACTTGTCTAGTGACTCCCACACTCTTACAGAACCTCTCAATCTCATCATCCACCTCTTTCCTCTGCAGCTTCCACCCTAGCTTCTCCGCAAACCCCAACATCTTCTCCTTCTGCTCAGCGCTAAACTTCGTCCTGAACCTCTTCTTGCTGCTTCCTCCACCACTCCTCTCTCCCATCTCCATTCTTCCCTCCCCTCCTGAATACTCCATCATGTCCCCGCTCCCTCCAGTCACGACCTGCGGCCCTTCCACCACAGGGCACGTGACCTTGCGGTGGAAGTTGCGATGGCAACCGCAGGCCATGCACTGGAGAGAAGGGGACGAGACGCTATCCGCGTCGAGGGTGAACTCCCCGCAGCCATCCGTGGCATAGCTGCCTAGGCTGGCTGCATGGTTGCGGAGGCACTCTCGGTAGAGATAGTTTGAAGATGATGAGTTCTCCATCTTTCTTTCTTGCTTGTGTGGTTTTTGTGTGACTTTGAGAGAGGGTGTAGTGTAGGTTTTAATATATATATTTATTTGGTGTATGTATTGTGTGGACATTGATATGGAGAGTGACGAGATAGGCATATATAGAGAGAGAATATATGTGAGAGAGGGTGTGAGAGCGCGTGTGTGTGTTTGTATGTATATATATATATATGTATATATATATATATATATATATATGTATGTGTGTATATATATATATATATATATATATATATATATATATATATATATATATATATATATATATATATATATATATATATATATATATATATATATATATATGCCCCCATGTTAGGGGCTCCAAAGGCGTCAAAAATTGCCCATACAACAAACAACTAAGTCTTTGATTCACAATGGCGTGGAACTTCACACACACAAATGAATAAGAATATATTGTTGTTCACATGCACCACAAACATTTGTCAGTCAGAGATATCAATTACAATCAAGATCATTCATTATTCATCATCGGTTACCAAGCTCAGTATGATGGTCATTCTATTTACATATATATAAATTAATCAAAATTAAGGTCATACGATACGAAGCAATTTTAATAAGCTAGAAAGGAAAAGGAAACCAAACAAATATTTGTATAGTCTCATGTATCATATTTGCAAATTTTGATACTATTCCATGTACTAAACTACAAAAGAATACTTATTCCTTGTGTTTAATTTAGAGAACAACAAATCAAAAGAAAGACGGTGGCATGGTGCAGATCAATCATGCAGGTTGAGTTATCAAAATGTAGAGTGCATACAGATAAAACTTAGATATATACAATTTAAATCTTATGTGTTTTTGGCATTATTTTCAACCTGAATTAAAATTTTACATTAGCAAACATGTAATGAAAATTTGCATTAAAGATAAACATAAATTACTGAGATCCTAACGTAGAGGGATTGAGGTAGCTTACGTGAAGTCTTACATTCAAACTTCATTGTTGTCATTGTATAAAAAAGTTACTAAGATAAAATTTCAATTCTAATTAAAATATAAAACCAAAAATATTTAAGCAACCACATTTTATAGCATCTTTTGTTTTGTGTGCTTGTTAGGAATTTGTGCTAAAAGATGTGACGTTCCAATGTAATAATACTCGATGGCTCTTCAAATAGGATCGCTTCCAAGAGAGGATACAAATTCTCATGTCCACATTAAAACTACCTCTTTTCACATTCTTTACATGTTACTAGTGCTTTTAATTATCAAGCACAGACATCGACACCGGATACAACACGAACACGAACACGTGAACAATATAATGTATAAAATATAAAACGTAATACAGGTATTATGTTGGTGTCAGATACTGATACAGACGCGTGTCGGACACCGAACACGATAAGAAACTAAGGTGTCCGTGCTTCATATGCTTTTAACGCATAACCAAACACACACTTAAAAACTTGGTTTTGAATGAGGAGATAGAAGAAGTGAGGTGTGCTTAGGAATGGAATGGGATGGTGTGGGCATGAAGAATAAGTGAAGTGTGGAGTGAATAATAGGTGGGTTGGAAATTGAGAGTGCAAAGGATGAATTCACTTGATGTGTCGGAAAATAATTATAATGTTTCAGTGTCTTTGGGAAGCAAATTGCTTTGTTTCCTTTTCTCCATTCAGTGTCCAGTCACTGTACTATGTGACCCTTTCCAACAGTACCACAACACCCGCAAAGCTAGTTATAGCTAGATGCCACTTTTGGTGCACAATCGGCTTGGTCTGTTTGGCTCTTTTTGGTTAAGGCTGCAACCAAAATGTGCTCGGTCTATTTTCTAATTATTATCACTTTATCATTCCTTATAATACTAATCAGCAAAAACAAGATTAAATTTTTTCTTCAAAAAAGTTAGAAATTGAAACGTATATACACTATAAGGTAACAAGGATATTGCAAAAGGAAAAGTTAAAGGGTAGTTTAAATTTGTGGCTTACAAAGAAAGGGGAAAAAAGGCTGCTCAAATTTGTTACGATGATTGTGGTAGAAATGATTAACTGCTTTCCTCATCATGTAGTGCATTTTGGTACATGATTGTAATATTTAGATTTTTTTTTACAACTGTTTGATGAAAAAGCTGAAAAGAATATTGTTTCAACCTATAATATTTTGCCTTCAAAATTACACAATCTTGTTGTTTCTCAAGAATTCTCTTCACAAATTTTGCCTCTTAATTTACAAAATGTGATGAATTTTGACCTAATATATCAAGTCTGTATTGAATCGTGAATACTTTCTAACAGTTTTGAACCCGTCAATAAATACACATAGTTAAAATAATTAAATTTTTTTGCTACGTTAAAAGAAATTATTTTAAATACATGTATTTGGGATTCGTCACATTTTGTGAACTGAGAAATATAATGTGAAAACAAATCTTTAAAGATAAAATTTCAGTAATTTGGGGGGGGGGGGGGGGAGGGAAATATAATTAAGTCTTTATTGATTTAAAATAAGTTAAAGCAAATATGTATTTAATGATTTGATAAGAATTAACCCAGTTAAATAGTCACACTAATATTAGAATTAACTTGCCAACTGGGCAATTTTTTTTCTCATGGAATAGTGATTTTTTTTTATATTTTCATTATAGTTTTCTTGAATTATCATGTTATTAATGTGAAATTTCACCACTTTACCAATAAGAATCAAATCTGAGTCATTGTTTAAAATTTAAAAAATACAGTACAAAATAAATGCAGGTCTTAACTTTTGATTTTTTTCTCATGCCACTAAAATCTAGTTTGGTGGACAATGACATCCTTCTTCACAGAAATCTAAGAACTAGTTAAGTAGTTGTAAAAACTAATTAAGTAGTTGTAATCGGTATACTTTTAAGTAAGTCTTTATTAACAAGTTTAGCATGTTATTGTCGTCCTATCTAATGAAGAGTATCTTTCTATTCTATCACTTTGTATTATAATAATAATAATAATAATAATAATAATAATAATAATAATAATAATAATAATGTTTAAACCAGAGCGATGAACTCATAATAGCATTTAGCTGCAATTTAAACGCACACATTATATAAATATTATAATAAAAAAAAAAAAAAGAAGCAAAGAGATATACACTAGAACCAAACTCCACCTTAGATATGGTGAGCCACCCAAAACCATCACTATAGATATCATTGATTATTTGAGTAGTTATGTTTTCATAAGTCATAAGTTGCCATTGCCATGTGCAGAACAAGGATTCATTTCTAATTAGACAATTATGTCTGGATTGAACTTTCTATATTTTCACACATATATTATGCTTCTGCCATTAGCTGCTAATGAGATAACCCAGCTAACTCTTCTAAGGATAATCATGGTGCATGCACGGCAACCTAAATGTACTTGCCAGATACGAATATTTCCTTGTCCACCACCATTAACTCCCTACATGCTTCAACTGTAATGTGGTCAAACAACGTGGACAGTTTCCAAATCCAAGTTCATGAACCTGCCAAGGTTTTTGTTCTTCACTCAGATTAAGTGAATTAGAATATTATCCTAGTGTCCCTTATACCTTAAACATGTTCATTATTATGTATTAAACTATAGTATTCTCTTCCTAATTATATCTTCAAAGTACTGTGAATAACTTGTTCGGGCCACATGCTTTGCTGTAAGCTCTTGTAAGTGATGGAAGAGAAATTGTTAATTCATCTTGTTTCATTATAACTCATACTTATACAAGTAAAGAATTCATTACCCTAAAAGAGTTCGAATCTCAAATGTGGTTAAGAGTGTGTTTTTAAAAATATAGATGAATAGAAGAAAATGAGATTAAACAGTGGTACATTTGGGTTCTAATTAAAAAAATGAAACCAAAGATAATAGAACGAAACAAAATGTTTTGTTCTATTCCATCCATTTAATAAACACTACTTAAATGTGTAAGGGAAATAACATGAGGCATTATTTCATATACACACTTAATTCTTCAAAACTTTTATATTGCGTACGCGTGTGATTTTCATTGTTATTAATAAGAGAAAAGCAAGGTCACAATCCTTATCAGTATTAATTAGTGCTTATCTGGAATAACTTACGTTTTAGGGAAAATTCACATACTTTTTAAAATTATTACAAAAAATTGTAAAAGTAAGCGAATATTTTTTTTTCAAAATTTTTTAACTTTATATACACTTAATGTTTGCTTTATAAATTGACAAATTATCTTGGGCTAGGATTTTCTTTATAAGTAGACATCGTAATTTAAATACAAGGATGTATATCACTCTCGGTTATGATTTAATTAGGTGCTTTAGGGCCCGTTTATACTATGCCATATATATATATATATATATATATATAGCATCTGTACATGTGCTTTCAGTATTTTACCGATTCGTTTCATGCATCTAACCCTAAACTTGGCTTAACACGTATATTTTAAGTAGAGAATTTCAAATCACACACACACAAACACACGAAGAGAAAGACAAAAAAATAAGGGTGTTGACTGTTGAGGATTGAGTTGAGTTTATGCATATTTTGAGCATGCGTGTAATCAGAACTTAAACAAGAATGAAGTGCTACACAAGTAAAAATAACATCTACATTGGATATCAATGCAACTGAAAAGTAAAGGAATCAATGTTTAATTAAGTATATTCGAATACTAATGTTTCTGGTTAGAAACTTTAAACGACAAGCTCTTAATATAATATTCTAGAGTCTTTTAACTAACTTCTATGATAATAACAACTTATTCATATACAAATGTCAAAAGGGAAAACAAATACCAAACTCTCCTGTTGTGGACGTTTGACTCATATTAATTGGTTGGAAAGGCAGAATTAGTCTTTGATTATGCTTACAGAATCAAACACGTTCTCTGGCAGTTTACCAACAATATTGCCTTATCATTGTTCCAAGTCATATGTAATAAGATCCTTGGCTTCAGGAATCTCTACATGCCAGACAAGTATTAATTATAAGCTAGAAGCTAGCATATACATGGCCTCATATTGATAAAGACCACTTTATATTTTTTTATTTAAATTATCTGAACACTTCACTATAGCTACTAACACAACCTTTGTGACCTGTATTAATTCTAGACCTCGGTAATGTGGAGCCAAGCATAAGGTGGTTCACGTTCTTACTTCAGGTTTTTTAGTATAAAAATTATTTAGTACTTATATTTATACAATTCTTTTAGTTGCTCTAATGTGGTAATAACTAAAATGTGCTTTTTGTTCTTCGTAAACAGACTTCAAGTTCAAATTCTATAAAGAAATAACCCACTTTTATTTTTTTTATAAGGTTCCTAATTTTTCTGTTATTCTCTCATATTTAAAAAATAATTAGTCATTAATTTCAATCAAATAAATTATCTGTTAATATATCAATCCTCACTAAATTCAGTCCACAAAAGTTTCCTGAATTGGTAATATCAAAAGTCACTATTAATTTAATAAATGATTTTACATCCCAAAAAGTAAAAAAAATACACTTTTATTTTTTGTATGATCTATAATTCTGTGGGCTTATTTTGTAAAAGCACCACTGATAATTAATGGTGAAATAATGGGGATAGTATTGTAATTAATTTAATTGTTTCGTTCTTGCTTAGATGGCTGGATTTTAGCAGTGTTTTTTTTGGAAGGCTGGATTTTAGCTGTTTTGGAGACAGCCCTTCGGACTTTGGAGAGTCACATACCAACTACCAATTCAACAATTCCTTATGATGGATCAACAAAGATATATTAAATATAATTAAAAAAAAACTCTTATAAATATTATTTTAATACTTTATTGATTGTATTTATATTGAAATTGTTTTTTTTTTTTTTTTGTTTCCATCTGACTGACCCACCTTTAGAAATTGTGCTTGTATAAGAACTAAGAAAATATTATATATATTTACCAAAAAGTACTTTGTAAACGATTCATCCATGTTATTAAACTATATTTGTTAAGCATAACTTCACATGTAAACCAGAAGATATTATTGTAACGTTAATTGATATTACAACGCTTGATATTATTTTAACCCACTAAGAGAGAACCAAGGTTTCTTAAAAGTCCAAACTAAGAGAAAGAAAAATCACATTAGACTGGTAATGTTGCGTAAGAGATTGCAAACTAATATTGAAATTCTAAAGTACTATGAAAACACTACTCTTAAAGGCTATATTTGATTTCAAATTTAACCCAACATGTTTAGCATTGTTACAATTTTATTAGATTGGGAATGTTATTTTCATACGTTGTTCTCATCGAGAATGTGTGTTACGTACCCTCCAACTTGCATGATTGCAACAAACTGATGGAGACTACCATCACTTCTCAAACTCAATGCCGTTGCTTCAGATAAAACATGGCAAGATCACACTTGTCAACTTGTCACTGTTCTATGATTTTAACAATGAATTATGAACCTACCTCAATTTGATTTTGAAACGTCTCGTGCTATCTATCACATATCCGGATTCTCTACTGTCAAAAAAAGCACACATTTATACAATCAGACGATTAAAACCGTTTGATAAAGATCCAATGATTCATAAATTATTTTAGTAAATTCAACTTAAAAAATACCTTTAAAACATTAATCGTCTGATTAAATCAAACGATCCATGTTCAGGACTGCATGAATACAAGTAATCCATATTCCTATCTATCACCTACATTCTACCGGACTGTCATAGAGTGTAGACAATGGCGTCACCGAGTAAAGTAATAAAGTGCACAAAGGCGTATGTCAACATACACATTATGGCATAAATAGATTGCACTTTTAATGACTGACACATTTTCAGCAGGGTACCCAAATTTGTGCTCTAGATTTAAACTTTTTAAAATAAAATAAAATAATGATAAACTCCTCAGGTGCTTTTAGAAAAAAATATCATGGCCTCGTGGGATTATATTACTTTGTTTTTATGAAGAAAAAAATGTTTTTTTATAGTAAGTTCCTGTAAGAGATTTTGAAAAAAAATATATTAACAAAAAAAACTGGGATAAGCATGTACTTAAAATGCATACATTACAAATTAATCTTGAGAATTGCAATTTATTGAAAGCTTTTACAAACCATGGGTCTTTGTCATGCTAAAAAGACCTCCAATATCAATCAAGCTTATGGACAATGTAATTTCTCTGTCATTTAGTCACACGTTTAGATCCTCTTTCTTTTTTAGATAATATAACCAAAAATATAAAAAGATACATATTCCTACACACCATCTCCTTTTTTTACCCCCTTAAACTAAGTGCAAAATTGATTAAACATTTTTGGTGCAGAAACAACACCATCCTAAACTTGTTTAGCCTTGGGCTGAAGTCTTTTACTAACCTTTATTATCAGGAACCACATTGATTAAAATCAGGAACAATGGCTTTTTAGGTAAACTATGGATTTTATCAGACTTCATAAAAATTCAAGATTTTTAGGTAAGCTTTTAGTTTTGGATGCTACTCCTCAAGTTCAACAAGACAGCATCTTCTATTCATCACTAGCTTCATCTCCTATAAATCTTAAACATCCACCTTTTTTTTATCCGTTAAAACATCCACATTTATGTTCACACTTAACAGCCTCTAGAAGGCCAAAAAAAAAACTGAACTCGCGGCTTTTTTCCCCAGCAAAAACAGCAATATACCAGCTCTTTTCTCAAATAATATTCAGAAACAAGAGAGCAAAAAGCAAAAGACTTATTTTCCATTTTAAAAAGAAAAATAAAGAAGTGACACTTTTAATCAATTTATAGAGAAATAAACCCAGGCCCTTTGGGAACTCAGTTCAGCTCCTCTTCGTTTTATCCAAAGAAAAAAAGAGAATTAAAACTAGACCTTCAGTTTTCACTTCAGATGATACAATACAATTGAAATCTAGTGAAAAAATATACCTTATAATATGTCTTCAAATTTCTAATAAACTATCTGTAATTATACTGCTGAACAAGAAGTTTGAGTTACTCGTCAGAAATGCATATCATCTCAATTCTCAACTAACATACAACTATAAATTAGCAAAGGAAACAAATGACATTAGCATATACAACAATCATCACCCCAAGAGTGGTTAATCACAATAGCAGTGGATAATCCAGGCAAACTTTAGCCGCACTGTCAGGGGTTCAAATCCTAGAGTCACCACTACAGGGAAGGCACCTAACCCCCACCCCTGGCTTAAGGGTTAATCCCACAGCATTGCTAGTGAGTATTCCCAGCCAGGGACCAAAAGAGTACATAACAAATTGTCAAGTAGTAACACTTGAACATGCAAACACTGAATGCCAGAAAATATGCACAGGAACATATTACTAATGTAACAGTCTACTAACAGAAAGTCACATACATATGCTGCAACTTTTCATTCCCCTTTAACACAACCCTTCCCGTTTGAGAAACCATATCAACCCGCAATTTCTCATTTTTCTGGTTTACTAATAAACCAAAAGTGAGACCATGTACCTCTAACATCAATTTTACATACATAGATTAGTCTTATAACAAGTACTAGTTTAAGTAACAGACAATAGTTTTATTTAGAGTTCTACTGGGAACTAACTTTACTATTCTATTTTTTATGTTAGTACTATTCTATTTATTATTAAAGAAACTTTTAATCAAGCATAAAGCATGAACTTAATACCAATTCAGATTTGACACATAAAAGTCATGATTTGATTCAAAATAAATTTCCCATAACCAGACTTGCATAAAAAAAAATCCGCCACTATGACAACCATCTTACCTGCACAGTTCAAAAAACCTGTTTCTCTGAAAACTGAACTGCATCTATCAGGAATTTAAAATGATTTGGAGATCAAATTGTTTGGGTCCAATTGCAAGGTATGAGACTTGAATCCCAAATTGGAAAAATGAAATTCAGGTATGGGGTTAAAAGACCTTGGGTCTCCAACTACAATGGCTAGCTTTTGTGGTATGGTTCTACAATGGCCTTATCACATATCGTTCAAAATAGCAATGCTAGGATGTAAGTACTTTTATTCATTTTTGAAAGAAATACAGTAAAAAAGAAAAATATTCTGGATAAAACATTAAACACTGTTTTCCACACTTTCTTTAAACAATGATGAAGCATCCATTCAATCGGACCATCTAGAAACACATTACCATTTTAATGCATCGTGAAGTGTTTTCCCTTCCAACCCAGCTTTCACAGGTCATGAACAGTAGGCATATTTTAATTATGGTTTTACACAACAGACAGCTTGGTATCTGAACAATTGAAGAAAAACATTTAGTTGCAAGTAAAAAAAGAGTTGGAAATAATGGTCAATCACCAGTAGGTTTATGAACCAATTAAATTCTCCTACTAAATATTAATAAAACAAGACCTCATCAGGTAGTTCCCAATCTGAACCAACCAACCGATAGATGAGTTCCCATGTACTACATCCAATAAAGTGAAGATACTAACAAAGAGAGTTAGAAGACAAAACAAGATGTCTAATGAATTTGAAAATTGTTGTACTACAAACCAGCTAAAAAGTCTGTCTCTGGCCAAATACGCATGTATATACATCACAAACAGGCTAAAAGACATAACAGGCCAGATGGCCACAGACTAGATCTACCTGATGGTGACAAACTTGTTGGTGCCATGTTTTGCCCAATAAGTCCTCAAATCAATCGGATTAGAAAAGTTATAACCCTCGGCGGCGAGTTTCTCTAACACTTTCTTAAATGCTCCTATACTCATTTTCCTTCCAGCAATCCTAGCACCACGCCGCTTGGTACTCATAGGCAAAGGATATACCGACATGCCTGTTGTGCAACATGCAGACTGCCAACCACCAGATCCCCATTTATAACACTGTTGCGTTGCCCCGGTGCATGAACAAACTGGAATTGGAATGCGAGAAATATCCATATCAATCCCATTTATTACAATTTCAGTAGTTTTCTTCGGAACCCTTGCACGTTGAACTGCAGGAGCATTCTCATCCTTTGGCGCACGAGGCACCCTCTTTGGCTTCTTAGCCTTGGGAGATTTGGGAACCTTGGGCCCCTGTCTTTTCTTACGAGTTCCATTTGCCTTCTTGACGACAGGTGCTTCTTCCACTGGCTTTTCTTCCTTTGGCAATTCCGGTGCTTGAATCATTTGAATTTGATGTGCTGAAGATGTCTCCGGAATACCACCATAATTATGGTTTGTAGGTATCATATTCATATATTTGTCTCTCTGACTAATCCATGTATCCCTCATGTATTCGATAGGGTATGTAGCTTGGGGCATACCACCAATGTCCCTATGGTGAAATGCCCCATCAGTGCCAGCTAAAACCACAGCATTGCGCCCTCCAATTAAAGGTTTTTCCGGCAAGGATGACATCAGCTGCAGCCCCAGGTGGCTCTTAAACGACGTAGCGGGTTCATAGTAACCCCAATTACGTATGTTAAGACCATTATCACCATCCATCACAACACCAACTGATGAAAATAATTAAAGGAGCACAATGTACACGATGTTAAATATCCTCACAAATTATCCAGGTCCACTGCATTCTCCTAACAAATCAACACAATTCAAAACATACAAAGTTTAATAACAAAAATAGAACCGAAAAAAAAACTACAACAAACAGCATGCAATTTACTGACCTAAAAACTTGCCATTGTTTCAGCTCAGATAAAGTCAAACCAGAAAAGGGGGTAAATTACACAAATCCCATAAATGTAGACATGCAAAACCTCATACCCCAAAGGTTTCAGCTTCTTTGTTTTGATCTAAGATCCATTTTACCATAAAAAAGTGGATAAAAAATCAGATCTTTGGGTAAAAAACTAAACAGATCAACAAAATCTAAGATCAAAATGAAAGTGGGGAAATGAAAAAAAAAAAAAAGGATTTTGATGAAAACCCATTTCAACTATCGAAGAAAAAATAAGAGGGTATGGGAATGTTTGAGCAGAGCGAGAAGGGAGCAGTACCTGTTAGGGTTCTTGGCGTCTACGAATGGAAAATGAAGAGAGCAAAAGGGGAGACAGTGGTCTGCACGCCATCTTAATATCTAATCTTAATCTTAAAAAATTAAAATAAAAACATTTATGAGATTTTAATACTAATATTTTTTAATTTTTTTAAGCTTTTTATAATCAACATTCAAAGTGAAAAGATGTTGACAGGTCAAAATTTATTTCTTTCATTAATGGATAATTAAAAACAAATTAAATTAATATATATATATATATAGTATGAAATTATTAATACATCTTAGTAAATATTTAAAATTAATTTTTTATACTGATATTTAAAATTATTTAAAAGGCACTTCTATTTCACAAGATAAATAATTTAAGAAGGAAAGGATAACGTAAATCGATTTTTTAAACACTTTTACAAACTATAAAAGAATGCATTAGTCATTAATTATTATAATGAACATTCAAACTAAAAAGAAGTTTTGAAATACCAAAATTTATTTCTTTCATTATTGGATTATCAAATGCATAAATCAAATAAAATTCCTTTTAAAAAAATCAAATAAAATTATATATATTACTTATTTATATATTCAACACCTGTTTCTCATTACATCAATCCCTAGAAATGTATCAGAAGAAAGAATTATATATAAACATGTGGCGTATTTGAGTTTAATTTATTTGTTTCATTTTATTAAGCCAAGAATGATTGAACCCAGTTTTATTTTATTTTAGTTTTATGTTAGTTACGATTTTTTTTTTCAAGAGTGTTAGTTAAGATTTTTAAAACGATATCAATATACTTTTATATATGGAAATATGCGAAGTTCAAAAGAAATCATATATTTTGCACATTCAGTAAACGATAGCTCAACCTATAATGTCGTATAATGATAAATACATAAAAGAAAAACTATATTATGTTTTCTCGATTATCAAGTCTTTGAAGGATGATCATCTTCTCTCGTTTATCTCTATTCTATGGTGTTTATGACGGCGCCGCAACGACAAAGTTTGGGACAATGTGGTGAAACCCACCCATGTTTCTAGCAGACTATTAATTCTGATCCGAGAATGATCAAGTGGACGAAGCCCATGCCTAGAATCTTCAAGTGCAACATAAATGCTTCCTTATTTGTTGAAATGAACTTATATCCTAGCTGCATGTCATTCATAGACAAATTTACGGTAGAGGGTCCCCTTTACAAATTATTTACGTAAAAGAGTCAATTTTCTAAGTATTTATGGAGGGGGTCTCTTCTTACGCTGATGCCACCAGCAGGATTGGCGAGATAGGTGTGCCGCCATTGTCAATGGCGAGAAGCTTCGCGACGTGGCTGCATGGTGAGTGTGTCGCCAGCACAACTGGCGAGATGCATGGTGACGTGGGTGTGTCGCGTGGGTGTGCCGTCAGCACGACTGGCGAGAAGCCTCCCCCATTGTGTCGCCATTGCTTCCTCTGAGACAGCTTTAATGACTGAATTTGTTATGTGTTGTATATTTCAACTCTATTGTCTGAATGCGAAGACACGGCACGGTGATGAAGTGAAGTGGTGCATCAACCTCAATCTCAGGTACCCATTCTTTCTCAACCCAACAACTCCATTTTTTTTCAAATAATTCATGTCTACCCAGATGACAATTCATCTTCAGTTTTCTTGGGTTTCTTATGATTTTATATCCTAAGATTGTTTTTAGGAATGCTGAAGCGGAGAACTTTTTTTTGGGGGGGGGGGGTGTTTATTTGTTTCTAGGTTTCTTTTATCTCAACAAAGGTTGGATTTCGAAGGAATTCTTGGTTGATGGTTGATGCTATATCTCATCAGTGTGTTTTATAAGAAATTGGGGTTTTCCCATTGCTTTGTATGTGGCAAGTCATTGCATTTGAGAACTGTTGGAGATCTTCTCCAACACTGTAGAAGGTTGAGAAGACATTAATTGGTGGGTATGGTTTTCTGTGCTTGAGGGATTTAAGCTTTGGATGCAGATTGAAGAGGGCTAATTGTTAAAACCATAACCCCATCAAGGTTTTTGCTTTGTGTGTTTGTGGAAATAGCTCGAGCTGCTCTGTCTATTTTCATTTGGTGTTTTGTTCCATTTACTGTGTTTGGTAGGAGGTTGCTTCATTTACAGTAAATTTGCCGCACCGGAACTTATTCATGGGTCCATTGGGTGGAAGCAGTATAGCAATATGAAGAAGGAAGGAGACAATGTATCTCGCCAGTGGGAGTAGCGAGACAGCTTCCACGTCAGCTATCTCGTCAACGACAATGGCGACACCATCTTCTATCTGCCAAGCACGCTTCTCGCTATTGCGAATGGCGGCACACCTATCTCGCCAATCCTGCTGGCGGCATCAACTTAAGAAGAGACCCCCTCCATAAATACTTAGAAAAGGGACCCCTTTACGTAAATAGTTTGTAAAGGGGACCCTCTATAGTAAATTTGCCATGCAATCGACCATTTCAATGCAGCCAGCCTTTTAGGGGTGTGTAAAAATTTGTGCGGTGAGAAAATTAAACCGAATTGGTTTTTAAACTGTTTTAATCGATTCAGTTTCATATTCAAATAATCAAATTGAGATAAAAATTGAACTGATTTTAAAAAGTTGGTTCTAAATTGAATTGATTTTTAACAAATTTGAAATTGTAGAAATAATTTGGTTAACAGAATTGATTTTGGAAAACAATTCACTCTTCTTTTCTTAAACTAGTTGAGGGAAAAACTAATTAGATTTAAGTTCCATTATAATTGGGCTATTCATTGGGTTGCACAGCTGGGCCTCACCAATGTTGATTTTGAAATGGACTGCAAGCATCTGGGAGTTGCTACGTGCACCCAACAAAATTGCTGGGGCACCCAGCAAACAGTGAATGGGCAATTATGTCCCTCCGAGAAGGCTATTTCCACAAATGATGTCAGCACTGACGGGTTACGTGGCCCACCAGGAATCCCTCAGCATCATCAGCATCTAACCCCTCAGCACCATCAGCACCCTATACGTCCGCACGCATCTCAGGTGCCTCCTCAATCACATCAGGGACATCCTCAGCCATGTCAGCAACATCCTCAGCCGTAGTCATCTGATGAACCCATTGCCCAGTAGGCCTACGCCTCTCGGGAACATCAGCTGCATCATGCTCATCATGTCTATCTCTGCCTATAAGTCTACCTATAGCACGACCTAAACCTCCTAGCCATGATCTGTAAATCATGTCGAACACGTATTTTTTTGGGTTAAAATATACACAACTTTCTTTATAAAAATAAAAACAAGTTTATTTATAAACAAATAAGACTAATTTAAATCAAATTATTTGAAAACATACACAACATAATTTTAAAAAAAATAAACAACTTCATTTATAAAAAAAAAACACAACTAATGTAAAAAAAATTAATTAGTAAACATCCACAACTTAATTTTAAAAAAATTAAAAAACTTCATTTATAAAAAAAACACAACTAAATTATTTAGTAAACATCCACAACTTAATTTTAAAAAAAAAACACAACTAATATAAAAATAATTAATTTCCAAACATCCACAACTTAATTTAAAAAAAAACTTCATTTATAAAAAACCACAACTAATGTAAAAATAATTAATTATTAAACATCCCCAACTTAATTTAAAAACAAAATAAACAACTTCATTTATAAAAAAAATATTTCATTTATAATAAAATAAACAACTTTATTTATAATAAAATAAAAAACTTTATTTATAGACAAAAAAAACACAACTACTTTCAAAATATATAATTAGTAAACATACACAACTAAAATTATATATAAAAATAAAACAAAAATGGAAAAAAAATTTCAAAACATACACAACTTAATTTATATCATATAAAAAATAATTAGTATTTAAAAAAAATTTCCAAATCACACACAACTTTATTTATAAAAATACACTACTTCATTTATAAAAAAAATACATAACTAATTTAAAATTAAATAATTAGTAAAATACTCAATTAAAATGATATAAAAAATAAACAAAAACAATTAACAAAAATAACCAACTTAATTCATACAAATAACCAACTTTATTTATAAATAAAATACACTAATTTTTTTTTTTTAAAAAAACAATATTTAAAAAAAAAACAAACTTCCGGGAGAAGGGCTGAAAGGTCATCCGGAAGAATCCTTCTTCCAGAAAGTTTCCGGAAGAGGTGTTCCGGAAGCTTTTCGGATGACCGGTTCTTCCGGAAGACCTTTCAGTACTTTCGGAAGAACCCTTCTTCCGGGAATCTTCCAGAACACGTTCTTTTGGAAGTTTCGGAAGACGGATCTTCCAGAAGGCGCCACCGTAAACACCCTTTCCCCATTTTTTCCGGCGTCTTCTACCCTAAGGTTCCACTAATGTTCCACTAACCTAAGGTTCCACTAACCTACCCTAAATGCTACAACTATAGTGCATAACAAAACCAAAGGAAGGTTACGGGCACCTACCTCGAAGGCAAATGGGTCCAAGGGAAAAATAAGCAGCGGGCTCGCGGAGAAGGCTCGCGAAGAAGAAGACGCAGGAGGCTCGTCGCGGTAGAGAGAAGAGAAGAAGTTAGAATGCTTTCGCGGAAGAGAGAAGAGAAGAAGTTGAATGCTTCGGAAAGAGGAAAAAAAAAAGCTTTTTAAGTTTTTTAAATGAAGGGTAAAATGACTCATTCAATAAATTGCTGGGTGCACCAACAATATTGTTGAGTGCACCTAACATATCCCCAAACATCTTTTCCACGGTCTCAATTCGAACAGATAGATTGCTGAGCTCTGAATTTAGTTTTATTGTCAAATTTTGTAAGAATCGCATTACTCATATCACAAACTCTTCTTTGAGTTTGGTCTGCATATTCATCATGTCATTCTTAATTTTATCATTGCTCTAAGTATTAATAAAATGATATAAGCATATTTCATTAAAAAAGGAATTTGGTGCATTTTATAGGATAACAGAGAGTATGCTTGTTGATATTTTGTTGCATGAAAAGCGGTATTTAATATTAGTGAATATGACTTAAATAAGACAGTGGCATATTAACCTATATTAACCTCTATCATCGACTATATACTCAAGATCCTTGTTTCACTTCAGGAAATTCAATATATGTCGTAAGCTTTAGAAAGGATAACTTTACAAAATTCAGCCACATAAATGAAACCTATGCCTCACATTGTTGTTTCGTTTTAAAATTAATACCGAAAGTTAACTTTTGTTTTTACTACATTCCAAAATTTGACTCCCACGTTCAAATCTAAGGATATCTAAGATTTTATTTCTTAATTTTTTTTAATTTAATTTTTAGTCCTTAAATCTTTTAATTAATCAATTTCTCTCAATTTTTTTATTATGATTTTTAGTCTCTAAATTTTCAAACGACTAGTTAAGATTCTTAAACTTTTACAAAATTCAGTTTTTATCTTTTAAACAAAAATTTGAATTTATTATTTTTATTTATTTAATAAGATTTTAAAGATTAAAAATTGAATTTTTTTTAAATTTTAGTGACTAAAAAATTTAATGAAAAAAGTTAAGACACCTAGACCTTGGCTAACCAAATAAAAATTTAGAAACTAAAAATCTTAATAAAAAAAAGTTAAGAAACTTTAATCAATCAAACAAAAATTAAAATACTAAAAATTAAATTTCAAAAAAAGCTAGAGATTAAAAAATTTAATTAACCCTAAAATCTAAACTAGTTTGAAAATTTGGGTATGACTTGGTCTAGGAAATTTTTTTTTTTTTTTTAACAAATTACACTCTGTCTCTAAGATTAGCACTTATTACAATTATATCTCTCATATAAAATTGTATTTCTTTTGCACCCCTTTAGGGTGAGAGTTACTAACCATGTTTGGTTTTATTTTAAATGACAAAATTGTCCCTAAACTCTTGATCTTCTTTACTTCCGTTTGCTCAAGTTCAACGATGGCAATTTCTTTGGATCTCCACCCTCCACCCCCACTGCTGCACCCCTTCCACAGCCACCACCACCCTTTGCCGCCCTTACACCGTCCATGCCGCCAGATCTCACCACCACGCCACTTTGGGAGGTGCTGCAGTAGTTGCACAAAGATTTTATGCTGTTCTTGAAATTCTATACGAGCTTTCTTTCGTTCACCGTGTTTCAGTTATCATGTGTGCCCACGAAGAAGACAAGGGCAATTGTGTCTGATTTTTTTCATCAATCACGCATGTGCACGTCACATGACCATTTTCGGTTTAACGGAAATAAGTATGTAACAAAATGGCAACAATAATGGATGTCATTGTAATAAGTGTTAAACACAGGGAGACAACTGTAATTTGGTCTATTCTTTTTGCTGAAGAACCTGGTGTGTTTTTGTTTTTTGTATTGAAACTATTAGACAACTTAGAGGCCCAAAATTCATGAGGGTTGGGCTTTTTGTACGTGGGCCTTACTGGATTCATGATCCAAACCAGCCAGATGTACCAAATTCAATGTTACAAATTTCTGGTCCTCTATTCATTTTAATGATTGATAGTTACATTTTCAGCAAGCTACCCAAATTTGTTTGGGTGCATTTTAAAAGTCTTAAGGTCCCACGTTGGCACTTTGCAGAGTGGACCCCAAGAAAACATTTGTCAGAAGACATTTTCAGTACAAATGGTCATATGATTCAACTTAGTTAAAAAAAAAATACTATTAGTATAAAAAGATATTTTTTTTTTAATTCTTCAAAAGAAAAATTATGAATAATCTAAAGTTTAACTTAACCATCAGTAAAGTTTGATAAAGAATTATTAATATAATCAATTATAATTAGATAATGAGTTAATTTGTTTAAACTTAATTTTTTAAAATATATATATATATATATTTAAAAAAATGTTTTTTAATAAATAGATATGATTTATTTCTTAAAATAATTAGAAAATTATTTATTTTATTTAAATAAGAAATTAAATAAGAAATTATTTATATTTTAAGTAAAATCAATTTAAAAAACATATTAGAAATAATAAAATTTTATTTATTTTATTTAAAAAATAAATCTAAACAAACTAGTCCAATAGTTTATTCACGTGTATGAAATTGGACGAAAGTGTACGTTGATAATTATCTTTTTGGGAAACGTAGATTTTAGTGATACTTTTCTTTTTGGTCAATAACTTAGATTTTAGTTGAAATCAGTAGATCTGCAGCCCTTCCTATAAAGATATGCTCATACCTTATCTGCAAAGTTAATTTAGTTTGGAATATCACACGCACTGCCTCACATCTGAGCATTACTATTTTCCTCTTTTCGGTTATTTTTCTCTTCCTCTTCTATTCTACTTAAATTTGTTTCTTTTTATTACCCCATCTTTTTTTAACTCTAGTTAATTTTTTGGTTCTTTGTTGCTCTGTCCACTTGGGATCATTCCTTCTTAAAACCTGCTAAATTCTAAAGGTTTATTTTTTGTCTTGGAAGGATTTAATAAGATTAATTAAGTTTTTATTCCTTAAAATTTTTTGAAATTTTATTTTTAATTAAATTTTTCTTTGATTGGTCAAGACTATTTAATTTTTTTCATTAAGATTTTTAGTTTATTTCACCTACTAAAGTCCCTCAATCTTTTTTTTTACTAAAGTTTAGTTCTTAAACTTTTGAAAAATTTTATTTTTAACTCTTCAAATCTCATTAAATAAATAAAAATAATGATTTAAACTTTTGATTAGGAACTAAAAATTAATATTTATAAAAGTTTAGAAACCTTGTTTAGTCAAACAAAAATTTAAGGACTACAAATTTTAATAAAAAAAATTAAAAAATTTTGACCAATCAAACAAAAATTTAAGAACTAAAAATTAAATTTTTTTTGAAACAATTAGGATTAAAAAGAATAACTTACTTAATCCTTTTAAATTCATCGAACACAAATAAATTCTTAAAGGCGTTACTCGTGAGTCGTGACACATCTCAAGCTATATCTTGCCAGCCCTAGTACTAACAATTCATGATCTTGACAAAAAAAAAAAAAATCATGGTTTTGATGTAAACTTTATTTTAAAAAAAAAAGAGAGAATGATGAATTCCTTCGGTGCTTCTACGCTAAAGATTAGTTTATTTTGTTAAAAAGAAAGTTTGTATTAGCAATTTCTCAAAAGATCTTTGGGAAAACAAAACAAATATTTTTTATTAAAAAAAAAACTGACTTAAGCATGCATTTAAATTGCATAGTTTATAAGTAGATTGAGGCATGCATATTATCGAAAGTAGTTACAAACAATAGGTCTCTTTTGTTAATCAAACTTACTGATGATGTTTTCTGTAATTTACATCACACCATTTTATCCACTTTCTTCCATACTAAAAAAAATCGATTATCTATCTCTCTTTTCAAGTTAAAAGTGAAAATTGAAAAAAAAAATATGCAGAAGTGTTTTTGGAATAAAAATAATATTTACCTAAATTTATTTAGATTTCGATTAAAGAGACGCTTTGTTTTAAATTTAAAAAGAATTAATTTTGAATCATTAATCATAATTCAATATGTACTTATTAATTTTAACCATAAACTTTATTTTAAAATGTGTATAAACGAGACATTAGGTCTTAACCATAAATTTTATGTTAAAAGTTATATAAACCACAAATATTGAATGATTAAGTATAATTAAATATGAGAAATTAAGTTTGTTGTTAAACCAAATGGACACAGTTTTACCATCACTCGTTTCTGGAAGCACAAATCAAAACCTGGAACAATGACGTTTTAGGTAAAGTTGGTTTAAGTTTATCAGACTTAAAATTTATGAAAAGTTGGGTACTATTATTCAAGGTTGAACAAAACAGCATCTTCTGCTAACCATTTGTTTCCATGTCCAGCAAATTAATGTCTTACATTATGTTAACACTTCACAACCTGAAAGGAAAAAAAAAAAGTTTTCCCATTCCCAGTTTCTTTACATCCCCGAATAGTTTCAAAAACACCTTTTACTTTCCTTTCAGGCTCAAGTTTTAACCTTTCCCTATCTCTCTTACATTTAACCACTCACCACTCACTACACAACTAATACAAGGGAAGGACTCACTGATTTTTCTTTTCTTTTTCTCAACCTGCACTTGACCACACACTCAGCACCAGCTAGCATCCATGTGAACACCACACCCTTCCAATAGCAAAAACTCTCATCTTTCAATTGCATACTTTCTGTTGTGTAAAAAATTTAACATAACAGCATTTCTGTTGCGTTAATTTTAATTTTTTTTAAAAAGAATTAACACAACAGAAATGTGTTTCCATCGAAGAGATTTTAAAAAACAAAAACAAAAAAGTCGGGAGAGTAAGATTATAAGATGTGGAGTGTTTACAAGATGTTATTTTACTCCTCAGAAGTGCACATTATCTCAACTTACATGCTATAAATTAGCAAAGGAAACATATGACATTAGCATACATAACAATCACCAACTAGTAATGTGGAACATGTCAATACCATAAATGCCTATGTACAGCAACATGCAACTCCGGTAAAAGAGTCTACATACAGAATGTCACATTCCTCACTTGTCTACTCTATGCTGCATCATTTCATTCCCTTTCAACCCAGCCTTTTACTTGCCCTACTATATTTTTTCTCACCTTCCTATTTGAGGAACCATGCCAACCTACAATTTCTCATTTTTTTCCTGGTTTACTAACAACCCAAAGTGAGACCATGTACCTCTAACATTAAATTTCACATTTATATATTAGACTAATAATAATTACTATTCACTGCTTCATGTAACAGGACACAATTTTTTTCATACTTTTAGTTGGAACCGACTCTACTATTCTAACTACTAGTCAAAGAGCATAAAACATGCATAAAAATGCTTTTAACTTACTAATACAAGCCATGATTTCCTTAAATTTTTATTTTTATTCAATAACCAGGGATGCATAAAAAATTCTACCACAATGACAATTGACAAGCATCTTACCTTCACTCAATGTTCAATAAACCTGCTTCTCTAAAAACTGAACTGCATCTATAAATGATTCAGCAATCAAAATGTTGAACTAACAATGCTTGGAAGCAGAATACTGTTATTCATTCTAGAAAGAAAAACAGTAAAAGAGAAAATATAATGAAAGAACACTAAATATTGCTTTTACCACTTCAAACCTGTCAATCAAATATAGATGAATCATTCACGCAATCAGACCATCTAGAAACACATTGCAACTTAATAGTGTGTGTGTGTGTGGTGTTTTCAAGTACAACCCAGCTTTCACAGGTCATTAATAGGCATATTCTAATTAGGTATGGCTTTACACAACAGAGAACGGAGTATAATGCTAAACAACAGAACTCACATATTTAGTTGGAAGTAAAAAAGAAATGGATTAACATTCAAACCCTGGTAGTTTCATGAATGGATAAAATTTTACTTCTAAATATTAATAAAACAAGATGCCATCAGCTAGTTCCCTATCAGAACCAACCAATTAACCAAATGATTGAATTCCCAAGAACTAAATCCAAAGAAGTTAAGATACAACATAGGAAGAGTTAGAGAAGAACAGGAAATGTCTCGTGACTTCGAAAATTCTTGCACTACAAACAATCTAAAAAGCCTCAGTCTCAGGCCAAACACACAAATATATACATGATAAACAGGCTGAAAGGAACATGAAGCCAGTTGACGATAGAGTAGACCTACCTAATAGTGACAAACTTGTTGGTGCCATGTTTTGCCCAATAAGTCCTCAAATCAATTGGATTAGAAAAGTTATAACCCTCAGCTGCGAGTTTCTCTAACACTTTCTTAAATGCTCCTATACTCATTTTCCTTCCAGCTATCCTAGCACCACGCCGCTTCGTACTCATAGGCAAAGGATACACAGACATCCCTGTCGTGCAACATGCAGACTGCCAACCGCCAGAGCCCCATTTATAACACTGTTGGGGTGCTCCAGTGCATGAACAAACGGGAATCGGAATACTAGAAATATCCATATCAATTCCATTTATTACAATTTCAGTAGTTTTCTTTGGAACCCTTGCACGTTGAACTGAGGGAGCATTCTCATCCTTTGGCGCACGAGGCCCCCTCTTGGGCTTCTTAGCCTTGGGAGATTTGGGCACCTTGGGGCCCTGTCTTTTCTTACGAGTGCCACCATTTGACTTCTCAACAACAGGAGCCTCTTCCACTGGCCTTTCTTCCTTTGGCAATTCCAGTGGTGGAATCATTTGAATTTGATGTGCTGAAGATGTCTCCGGAATACCACCATAGTTATGATTTGTAGGTATCATATTCATATATTTGTCTCTCTGACTAATCCATGCATCCCTCATGTATTCCATAGGGTATGTAGCTTGGGGCATACCACCAATGTCTCTATGGTGAAATGCCCCATTAGTGCCAGATAAAACCGCGGCATTGCACCCTCCAATTAAAGGTTTCTCCGGCATGGATGACATCAGTTGCAGCCCCAGGTGGCTCTTAAACGACGTAGCGGGTTCATAGTAACCCCAATTACGTATGTTAAGACCATTATCACCATCCATCACAACACCAACTGATGAAAATAATTACAGGAACACAATGTAGTGAATGTACAATATTTTAAATATCCTCACAAATTATCCAAGTCCATTGCATTCTCCTAACAAACCAACACAATTCAAAACACAATAATTAATATGCAAAATAGAAAGAAGAAACGAAACAGCAAAATGCAATTATCTGATCCAAAAACTCACCTTTGCTTCAGCTCAAATAAAGTCAAACCAGAAAAGGGGATAAATTACCCAAATCCCACAAATGAACACATGCAAAACCTCATGCCCCAAAGATTTCAGCTTCTGGGTTTTGATCTAAGATCCACTATAGCATGAAAAAAAAAGAGCAAAAAAATCAGATCTTTGAGCCAAAAACTAAACAGATCAACAAAATCTAAGATTAAAATGAAAGTGTGAAAATGGGGGCGAAAAAAAAAGAGATTTTGATGTGAACCCATGCCATGATTTGAAGAAAAAATACGAGGGTAAGAGAATGTTTGAGCAGAGCGAGAAGGGGCAGTACCTGTTAGGGTTCTTGGCGTCTACGAATGGAAAATGAAGAGAGCAAAGGAACAAAAATGTATGCACGCCATCTTAAAATCTAATCTCAATTCTCAACATTAAAAGAAAAAACAAAAAAAGCATTTATGAGATTCTAATATTAAAGTAATGTTTTAAATATTGTATTCAAATCGCTGAGACAAATGCTCAATCAGCATAGCATAAATAATTAGTATTTACTTAGTAGCACGACACTTTCATCTTCCGCTGCAAATTGCCCCGTTTTAAATGTGTTTTGATTTGTTTTACATTTTAGTATACGATATGTTACAGACATTAGCATGATAAGTCAAATTTCCATTTTAATATAATAATAAATTACTGCATAATATAATTGTAATATACAAGTCGTACATTGATAATAGATTAATGAAAATTAAAAACCTAGTTACTAATGAATTCTGGGTTGTAATTCTAGGGGTAATAAGAATATCTAGAGGATATGCTTGTTGTTGTAAGCATTAATTTTTTTTACGGAACCAGCAGTTAATTTTATATCTGTTTAAAACTCAATTGGGATTGTTAAAAGAAATAAATTAATGGGGATAAATATTTAATGAATGCTAACACTTATATACTAGTATTTGAGTATTTTAGTTTAGCTTGTTTCTGTTTATTTTTTCTGTAAATAAAAGTAATAATAAATTTAAAATTCACAGTAAATAAATATTTTTCCATAAATTATATTGATTTAAATTGTGAGAAGAATAAGAATATTACTCTCTAAATTTTATATTCTAATTTATAATATAAAAGAAGATAATATATAATATTTTAAAATATAATTAACTTTATTTAATTTATTTATAATAAATTTATGAATATTTTTGTAATTTTCTTCAATAATGCGTAAAATTTGCGAAAGAAATATTTTATGTATTTAATTTTAAAAGCTCTCTTAAGAATGTTGAAATATATTAGGAAAGATGAACAAAACAAAAACATTGTTATTATGGTACGTACATTATCATCTTTAAATTTGGTATAAGATGAACAAACTTCAAGTTGCAAAAAGTTTCAAAGTAAAATATCCAGAACCATCGTAAATTTTTTATTCGGTCAAAATTGAACTGGAAATGATCATTTGATTCTATTTTATTGTAATTTACTATTACATTTTATTTTATAAAGATTATTATTAGCACTTCATGTATCCGAAAAGATTTTAGTCATTGATAGTGGCTACTGGCAACAGGCTGGGCCGGTGGAGTTCCCAAAGCACTAAGCACAACACAATTACAGCATTGGGTTGGCTTGGAGCTGTCCAGTTAACCTCACATTTCACATTTAATACTTCTAACTTGACTAAATATAAAGTAAAAAAAAAAGTGTTTAATACTTTGTTATCCATAAAATTCAAAGACAACTAAATATATATTAAAGATTTTAAATTATACTCCTTTTATAAAAGTCTCATATAGTCCAGATACATGTATTATTTTTACTCAAATGATATGATACCATTATGAATATCGAATTTTTATTTTAAATATTTAATTTAATTGTATATTTAATATTTAAAGTCAAGCCTATTGATTAAATTGAAACAGTTTTGTATCATTTGATTCACATGTTTAATAGTAAACAATGATGTATTTATTATTATTTTAAATTAAATTTGATTAATTAATTTAAAAATAATAGTGGATATATTTTTATCTTTCTTATTTTACAAATTTATTCATCTCAAAATAATTGATTAAATCCCAAATTTTTGAATACTCACCTTGCGCACACTTATATTACCCTACGAAAATTAATCATTAATCATTATATTTTACGGGACAATTTTACTAGCAAAACAAAATCTCAAGCTTTGGAAGAAAAGTAAAATATTTGTTGAGGGATAGCAACGGAGAATCTTTACAGCTACCTATAATACATTAGTTAAAGAAATAAAAATGGTTTTCTTATGGGAAAGTGTTATAGATGAATTATTACCATAATTTCGAATGTATTTTTCAATAAAAATATTACTATTCATTATTTTTTCATTAATGTCGTTGAGATTTTCATTAGCAATATTTTTTTATATTTTAATATATTATTTGTAATAGATTATGAAAGTGTTACATGATTTATCGAAAGTTGTCACGTAAAAAAAATATAATATAGAATTACCAATTATTCAATCAACCTTACTTGATGATAAATAACATAAGGATAAAAAAAGAAGTTTTATTTTTTTTGAGAAAAAAAAGAAGTTTAAATATTATAGGAATTACAATAAAAATTTTGTTCGTGAACTAAAAAAAACAAACTATATTTACCGAGAGAAAGGAAGTTTACCCTGTGTTGGGTAGAAATGAAAGAAGATTTTGAAATTTAAATTGAAAAAAAAAATATAAACTTTTTATTTTGTAAAGTTAATTTTTTTTTATATTTTCTTTCATTTCTCTTCATCTAAAAAAAAAAATAAAACATAATAATACGTATTTTTTTTTCAATTTTCTTTCCTCCTATTTTGATTCCCTCTAAACCTTGTGTTTCAAAAATCTAACTAGTACCCAAGCTACCGGAAATCTCGCCTCTTATGTCACACTAGATTTGTTTCCTGTTAGTTTCGTTCTCTTATGATGTCAGAGATCATAATTTGCACTTTTCACTTTTTTTCATTTCTACTTTCATAAAATCAAACACATAAAAAAAGGTCAACGCTTAACTTTTTATTTTAATTGATAGTAGTATAAAGCTATCGTTTATAGCGTGAAAGAATATTTGTTATGAAATATTTAATATATATTTATTGAATATTTTAACTAGCCGAAAATTTTTATAACTTTATATTTTAATATATATTAAATGTTGTATTCTTATTTTTAAACTGTTTCTTAATAATTCTGTCGGGTATTTTTTTTATTTTTAAATTTTTGAATAGTTTAATTGCTTTGGTATTTATATGCAATCCTAGCTCCAACCAACTTATGAGTGATTTCTAAAAATATATATTTTTTATTTTCTTTCCATGACACCCAAATATTGGACTGATTTGTTTAAGCTTAAAATAATTTTAAAATAAGCGTTATTTAAAAATGTTCTTTTAATAAGTAAATAGGATTTATTTACCATAATAAGCATAAATAACTTTTTTAAACATACTTAGAAAACACAAAATTTCTTATTTTATTACAATAAGTATTTTTTTAGAAATAAATTTAAATAAATTCACCCATTAAATAGACAAGGAATGCTAAGATAGACACAGTACATTTCCTTTAACACACCTCCATAAATAAGTAATAGGTTCAAAAAAATTAGTTGATGTAGACCAATGGGAGAAAATATGTGTAGGAAAGTGCGTATGAGAATAGGACCCTAACATTCCTCTTAAATAAATTCGACATGCTTGATTGAATTGGTGGAAATAAAAGCCAAAACAAATAACGATATCCAATGTGCCTTTTACCATGTTACCTGTGGTTATTCATTGATACTAAATGAGAGATGAGAAGTTCTTCAAAAAGGACTCAATTCTTTCCATCAAAATAATTTCACTTTTAATTAAAAATATAATTTTTTTTTTTTTTAAATAGTGTGAATTAGTGGTGTAATGTCTTGAACTTTTCCCCTCTGGTAGTTACTAAAACTAAGTATGATTTCATGCAGTTTCCGGGTCTAATGCAGGATAAAGAAGTGAACAATGGTTTAGGCAATTCTTTTGCATTTTTTGAGAGGATCAACCAATTGCTCAGGTGAAACTACATGAACTGATTTGATGAAAACAGACACATAGAAACTAAAGTATTACTGACAAAAAAAATTTGTTACTAATACTTGTGTCACTAAAATTTTACTGATGATTTTTAAAAAATTACATGCAATTTTTTTATCATTATTGTTAAGTTTTTTTTATGCTCCTGAATAAGGTGACACCTCTATATCAATATGCTTTGAATGTTAATTACTGGCTACATGAAATGCATATGCTACTGAAGCATAGCTTGCTGCTTATGCTATTCAATCCAATCCAAATGTAAAGCAAATTAAAGCAGCAATTCAAAAAGAAAATAACTCTGTGTGAACACTGTTGATTCCATGGACACAAAGAATGGAAGCCACTCCACGCCCTCTGATCTTTAATAATAATAATAATAATAATGCCATATTTATTTGGTGTATTTTATACTATATACAGTACATATTTTTGTTATTCTTTGAAACATAAAACTGGCGTGTTGAATAAAGTTGTACAACTTATCACTACTATTTGCAGTATGGCTTTTAAATAAGACAGTGACATAATAGATAACTTTATAAAATTACAGCAAGACAAATGGAGCCCGTGGCTCACGTTGTTGCTGCCTGATAAATATGATGCTTTTTAATTAATTCAAAAGTTGAGTTCTGTATACAAATGTGAACTAGTTTGATGTTGTTTTCGGTCCTTAACTACTTTGGCAACTTGTGCTTCTCATTTCTCAAATGCGTATATGGCTTTGTGTAGGAACCTTAACAATTCTCTCTTTTTTTTTTTTATGGTATTTAAACTTCTAGTGGACTGACCAAGCCCATAATTTAATAAGGGCTAATTTTCTTGTACCTGATTCTTACCATTTTTTCATGATCCAAGCCAGCATATGCAATCAAATTTTCTGCCCCCTTTCACTTCTCAAAAGAAAAAGGAGGGGTAAAATCTCTAAACATAAAAGATATGTTTTTTTTAGCTTTGGCCGTGTGTGCTCATTTGCTATTGCTTATTTATTGTGCATTGTTGTAATGTTTTTCCTTTATAGTCCTATATTGTTGTTGGACATTTTCAACTAATGATCTTTTGACAAAAAAAAAATATAATTTTTTTTTATCATTTTATTACAGAGGAAATAAAAATCTTCCAATTGCTATATGATACATGCCCCATCCATCACTGTGACTGTGCATGGAAATGATATATTCTGAAGAAAGAAAAAAAATTACCCAGTTTTCTTTTACATTTAAATTACCAAAGCTTGGACCACTTTGATTTTTGGGTCATCAACCCATAGAATTTACGAATAAATGTAGGCCTCATTCGAATGCAAATCAGTACGAAAGCACTTGAATGAAGTAGGTCCAGTTTCAATGATGACTTTGAGCATGGAATCCTTTGCACCTTCCTTCCAAACTATGGGCCTATGAATATGTGTGTTTCTGGTTAATTATTGACTTGGATCATTACTCAATTTGGGCCTCATTTGTTTTGTACATAATACAACGACACAAGTCTGTCCATCAGATTTACGCCTCAAAATTGTACAGATTCTCTCAACCTTAAAAGTCACCAACAAAATTAGGATTTCATTTTTAGTAGTGTGTAAAAAAATATTTTATTAGAATAGACTAAACTTAAATTTATGATCTTTATATTTCAAAAGAAATTGATATTTAGTTGCTGGTTAGAAAATATCCTTCTTATATATATATATATATAAAAGAAAAGAAGAACTCTTGTGATTCCATGTGAACAGATATTGAAACTTTACCTGATGAAACCAACCATTTTCTAGACTTATCTGATCACCAACCACTGAAATTTATTCCATTTCAGTGTATGTTGTTGGTTAACTGAATTTGATTGGTTTTCATTTTTCTTCTTTTCTTTCTTTTTCTCCTTAAAGTGAAATAACTGAAGGCCCACTTGATCTTACACTTACCGGCTAAACTGCTTGAGACACAACACTTTTCTCCCTTTTCCCCACTAAAGCCACAACTCTAGCATTCAGCTGAGGCTTTTTGGATGGAGTGGGAAAATGGCCAAGAAAGTGAACTATTATGGATAACTAAATCCTCATTTATTTGGGATGTTCATAATATACAAGGAGGAGAATGGGATTGATGGATACACATTTTCTTCCTTTAAATTCATTTTCGTGTTGAGTGATGGAAAAGCGAAATATTCAATGAATTTATCTTTATTGGACTGATCATATTGTCAAATTAAGAAGAGAATTCAAAAATCGTATATGAGAATTAACAAATTACATTTCACCCACTTATATAGCACACCAATTTTGAAAAATAGAATAAATTACATATAACCATTTTTTAAGCTCGCAAAACCTACTACTAAAAGTAACATATGTTTCTTATAATAAGTTTCTTATAGAAATAAAAATGCCCAAATATGTTTTAAAACACACTACCAAAAAATAAAAATCAACCAAAAACAGCTACCCACTATGAAAATACAGTGTGTTTGCATTGGTTTTGAATTATTCTCAACCGATCAGTTGTACTGATTCATTGAACAAGTTTTTCAGTTAATCAATAATTTAATGTAATTCTATTATTCATCGTACATTCTTGATGGAAAATTAGATCTATACTTCTGATATAAAAAAAATCTGCACTCGGAAAGCAACCTTAATTGTTATGTAGGATCTTTAATTTAAAAGTTTGGTTATTTAAAAAAGACATGTAACTAAACACGATAACCACACGTCTAGATCCAAATAACCAAGCCTATCATTTTGTTTTGTCCTTCTTACGATCCTTTAATTTTTTTTTTCCCGTATTCTTAATCATTCTAACACTTTTGCATAGAAGTCAAGGCTCATAATACATTTACAATTCTTACCTTTCAAATCTAAGGAGATTCTTCTCTTGGTCCTTTCTTCATCAAACTTTCAAACAAGTAAGCAATAGTTCCCTATAACTTTCCCCTATTCTTATCCCTAGAAGATATATAAAGATTTCATATGCATGTAGGCTATAGTAATGAAACATTACAATACTTGTATTTTAGGCAACACTTTTCTCCTTAATATTTGAAAAACTATTACTAAAACATAAAATAGACATCAAGTTTTATATTATAAATATTTTTATTATCAATGGATGTAAAATAATTTAAAAAAACATTAATTTCTTTTCATTCCCTTCTCAACAATTATAAAATTTTCCTAAAACATAAAACAAACTACACTCTTAATATTGTATACTTTTTTATTATAAACAGCTGGAAAATTATTATTAAAACATACAATAGATAATTAGTCCGTTTTTAAAACTTACTTTTTTAAAAAAAAAATCATTTTTAATAACATAAGCATTTTTTTTTTACTTTTTTATGTGTTTGTCTAAATTATTTTTTTCTTAAAAAAATAGCTTCATTTTTTTTAGAATTAAATCTTATTTTCTTCTTAATTTTTTTTAAGTTTAAGCAAATTGGTCCGGGTGTACTCTTATTTTAAGTTTATTAAATGTTTTCTTTAATCTTTTAAGATTTTTATTATTTAATTGTTTCAAAAACATTCTTAAAACATATAACAATTATTGACGTGAACTTGGATTGATGAGAGTAATTTGTTTATTTTTTACATATAACAGTGAGAACCTTAAAAATTAATAGACATTTTTACTGATATCTTTTATATAACAATGTGTAAAAAAAACCAATTCATTCCTATTTATTTATATGGATGAAAATCATTGTCAAAAGTTTTAAGAATAATCAATTGTGTAATAATTATTTATAATAGACAATATAGAGGAAAATTATTCTTATGGATCAAATTTGTCATAGGTACAATGAGAGTTAAGTCTAGTGAAAAAAATTATTTTTGACAATGTGATAAACTAAGGTTTAAAGTAAAAAAAAAAAAAAAAACTATAAAAAAATTATAAGTAACAAAAATCTTTTACTTCTCCATATAACAAAACTTTTAAAATCCAACCTGAATGAACTCAAATCTAATTTAATTCGATATGATGTTAGTTACCTATAAACTAGGGTATCTTTGCCCATTAATTTATTGAATACATTAAATAAAAATCGTTTTTACATGTTTTAAAAGTTTATAATTTTTTACATGCAGCAGTTAAAAGCATTTGTATAAAATTAATGCAAAACATTTTTTATTCCCATTTAATTATTTTGTATTTAATAATTAACTAACAATTATTTACTTATTTATTTATTTATCATAAATTATAGTTGAAAATAATTCTTATACGATTTAATAATTCTTATGTAGTTGGTACTAACATAGTATGTCAAAATTGACATATAATAACTTTATCCCTAACTTTGATGCGTTAGTTTGCGTATGAAAAAAATATATATATACGTAGAGAGAGAGATTAATTTTTAAATAGATTTCAACCCATCAAGATATTAGTCCTTAGCTTCTAGTTAAAAATACCTTGGATTGACAAAAAATGATTATATTGTAATTATAGGTTAAATATTTATCATAAATATTCATTAGATAATTTATTCTTCTTTCTCCTCTTCTTCTTCCTTGCTTATGACAATGTGTATATTATAAAAACTAAGGAGAATTAAACACTTGAAAGATTTATATGGATCATATTAGTGAATTTGATATCACATTTAATTCAAAATTTTAAAGTTCATTTATGAATTTTTTTTCTCAACTTTTCTAATATTACTTAATATAAAATTTCATCTCATACTTATACTCCTAATTATCTTTCCCTCAAGTGAGTTTCTTTCACATAATAGTCTCTCACCTACCTAAAAGTCCATTTATTAGTATAAATTTTTTTGATATTTATTTCCATAATTACACAATAGTTAAATTCAAGGAGCTCACTAGAGTCTGACCATTACCTTTACCCTTTTTTTATAATAAAGGTCAGATCTTCACGTATATACAACATAAATTGAGATATTTCACATACTAATAATAATAGCTACTTAGAGCAATAAAACAGACATTAGGTTGATTGGTAACTAATTCACTTAATTGGATTGGATGGTGGTTTAAACCGGAAATCATTGTTTGAACTTAGCTTAACATTTGAATAAGTGTTGCCTACGCCTTTTTCCAGAAACTGAATAAATGTTGTGAATACCTTCTGACAATATTTATAAAGTTGTGACTGAAACATTTAAATTGTAGCTATAATTGGTCTTAAAAGTGTTACTTAGTTTCGTAAGTTAGCCAACGGCTTTTAATTATTATAATGTGAACCTAACTTAAAAAAAAATCGTTAGCTATAAGAAACATAACGATCATTTAAAGTACACTTACAAAAATACATATACTTCTAACATTGATTTTTTTAATTTCTAACAACAAATTTCTTTATTAGCATAAATAAAAAGGAAAATAAATTTTAGTCATCGATGTATTAACTTCGTATGTGGCTAGTTCATATTTACCATTAGGACTGTGTGAAGGATTCAGCACCCAATCTAATAGGATATCCTTGTTTTACGGGCTTATGTCAATGTGAAGCCAGGACAATTTTGGTGCACCAAAGCTGTATCTATGGAGGGGTCTTTTTCCTTCTTTTTCTTATTTTTACCCTCTTTTCCCCTTCTATTATATCTTTGGTTAGGTCCCTGTAAAATGCTCGTTGTTCTTCTTCTTGACTACATCTTTATCCGCTAAGCTCAATGATATGAAGACTTGTCAAAACCAAAAAAAAAAAATATTCTGAAGCATGCCACTTTCGTATATAAAATCAATTTCCCAAATTTGTCAAGAAGCTTGTTGTTTAAGAATAGAAGAATAGTTCATTGTGGCTGCAAAGCAATGATTGATAAGCTGAAAAAACGAAAAAATAAAAATAAAATAAAAGCAGATTTATGTGCTGGGTTTGCACATATATAGAACTCAATTAATCATGCTTCAATAGTTTTTCTTTTCCTTTCCTTTCTTTTATGCTTTCTATTGTATCTCTAGTAAGGACCTCTAGCATACCATATATGTTTTGTTATTTTGGTAAATCTCATACACGCATCATTGATTGCATTCCGATACCCCAGAACCTAGAGTCTACTTTTTTTTTTTTTTTTTAACCTGGAGTCTACTATGTTAAACTAACCAGAATTTTAAGCTGTGCTAATACTGAAGCCCTTTATAATCAAGAACTCGCTTGTTGAAATATAAAAACTCACATTTCTATGTACGTAACCCATAAAAGAAATGAGGTATATAATATGTCATATTTGCATTTAATCTTTTAATGAAGTATCATATCTATCCTTTTCTTATGAGAAAAAAAAAATCTATATTAAATACTAGTATTTCTATCCTTTATATAAGACCCTATTAAAAAATTATTTATATCTTTTTATAAGATTTTATTAAAAAAATTGTAATAATTGTTTTTTTATCAGAATACCTTTAATCACTAAAAAATATTTGTAATCAATAAAAAAAAGTGTTATAAATTAATAAAATAAACTCATTCTTTCTCATATGAAGATTGCAAAATCTAAGTTTAAAAACATAGTTCTAATTTAAGGCAATTTTGAAAAAATGATACAAATCATTAACAAAATTAATGTTATTAATTACATTAATCAATATTCTTAATTTCTATAAACTAATAAAAAAAAGTCTTATATGTAAGGATGAATGTAATATCTTATTTTTTAAAATAAAAATGAAACTTTTAAGTTTTAACATTTAAATTTTGTTTAAAAAATAATTTATAGAATACCCTCACCTAAGAATGTAGGTGAATGCTCATTTCTCAAGTAGTGTGTGAAGCATCAAAACTAGCACCCCACTAACAGTATTTTTTTTTTTCCATACTTCAAAATTACGAACTACAACTTCAACTATACTTGCATTATTACGATTTTTTAGTTTCCTTAGTAGTTTTACGACTACAATTACTAGCGCATATAGGTCTGCAATTTAACTCTTTATAATCAAACATTAACATATATACCTTGAGTTGGAAAAATTAGCTAGCTAGCTAGCATGCTAATTTAACCTTTTTTTTTATTTCATTTCCTTATTTATCCGTACATAAATGGGGGAGAATCAGTGGGCTGATAACATAAAAAGGGTTTCAAAATCGGACTCAATTCAACTCAACCCACCCACTAGTAGACTTAATGTGAAGTGAGCCAGCCAACTTACACTATAGGTCCCCTCAGCCAGTGAGACACTGCAACCCCTTCCACTTTCATAATAATTGTACAGCAATTTTGTGCACCAGCAGGTAATAGTGGAGACTGATATATATATGCTGAGGCTAGCAAGGAGAAGATCGAAGAACCACGTGGTCCTAGGAGAAAATGGAAAAAATTAAAGCTATAGCACCCCCAAGAAAACAAACAAATATACCACCCCTTTAAGCTGCTCATGACTTTGGCTTTTCTACATCTTTCTGTATCGGTTCTAGTAACAAAATTATATATATAATACTATCACACACCATACCATCGCATCTTGCAGATCCACAACACAGTGCTAGCTCGAGTGTACTAAGATAGCATAATACGTATTGTTGACAGATAATTATGTTTTTTTAAGAATGCAGTTAGAAGCTCAATTCTCGAATATTTGCATATGAAATAACAGTAAGTTGAAAAAAGTTACCTCCTTAAATATATGAATCTCAGTGTAGATCTAGAGTTCAGTTTGAGTGTACATATATATCAACAAGATTTAGTATAATTGATAGATAATCATGTTTGTTAAATAAATAATAAAAATATTAGATGTTTGCTGAAAAAAGTCAATTCTTTAAACCAATATTAATACCACAAGAGTTTAACACTTGTGGTGATCACCTGGATTAAAAAAAGAGTAATAATGTAAGAAGGCGCATACATGTTACAAATACCTATTTGATGTATACTCTCCCTAGCTTTCTCTTTATCTCTCTCTACTAAGGTGTTAATTAGCATAGAGGTATCCACAGAATTTTATTCTAAAATAAGACTCGAGCGTATGTGACTGTGACTGTGAGTGTGTTATCTTTTATTTATTTTTTCTTTATTTCTTTTGGGAACCTTTTTGAGTCTGTTATTTTTTCACAACAGAGGCAATTGCTTTGAAAGTGGAAAGCGTTTGAATGGTCTCTGCATATTTGGAAAGATGCTGGTGGTTCTTCTGGTTCTGCTGTGCTGCTCCCACTTGGCTCTGATTCTTATGCAAGAGACGTGAAGGTGATCATCATCATGAATAGAGTTTGTTTGTGCCTGTGTGCCTTTGAGAGGGACGACTGAGTCCCTGCACTGTCATTAACCCCTCACAACAGTGGCACTGAAAAACATGCAAACCTGCTTTTCATTCACATTTATAAGTCGCCAGAATAGTAGCACATCCCCAAAAGGAAGGACACTCTCTCTTTCACTTTCTCTCTCTATCTATGCATGAGTGAGAGAGAGTGATGAGGTTTGAGCAATGACACTTCCCTTGTATTCATTTCTCTCTCTGAAGCATTTGGTATCCCTTTTTATTTTTTGCCAGTACACTTCTTTAATGCTCATCAAATACTGTTCTCCGTCTTCTGCCCTACCCAACAAAGATCTACACATAGTCCAAACACAAAATCCAAAACAACCAAAACCTTAGGGTAGCAAATTTTCAGTGCTCTCCCTGACCCCTTATTCATTGCATTGCTGAAAGAAAACCTACATTTATAATAATCACTACGTATGTGTATATATATATACACACACATTTACAACATGTACAGTATATTAATTTGTAAGTACAATGAGTATGTATATAATTATATGTTCTACACATACGCACGCACACGCCATAATCATTACTCCACGGACGATATATATATATATTAATTGTAATTAATAACAGCTAGAAACATAAAAATAAAGAATCAAAACGTACTTAATCATGTAATTGAACCAGCGAGAAATTAACCCTTTTATCATAGTCTGCATTTATACCAAATTTAATCAACAAATTACATGGCACAATAAACTGCAAGTTACACGAAGAATTACACTCTTCAATAAGTTCTCCATTCCGTGCGCTATTATAATATCCCACTTACATAATCAACGTCACTCGATCACCTTCACTTCACTTCACTTCACTTGGTATACCAATTCACAAAGATATTAGCCTTGAAATGGAAAAAAAAGGGTATTAAGTATTAACCCATAAAGGAGGAGGACATAGAAAAATAAAATACAGAATAAACAACTTTAGAGAGAAAGATGATGATGAAGATGATTAATATCTCTCTCTAAGTAGTAGAGTTAGTTGTTGTCTTTGGCATGATCTTTTGCAATATTATCGTTTTCAACTTCTCCTCCTTCCGTGGTAATAGCAGAAGAAACGTAGCTCAGCACCAAAGAATTATCGTCGGGGCTGGTGGTGGTTGCATTTCGAGCTTGGAACTGTTGTTTGCAAAAGTGGCAAGTGATTTGGAGCATGGTGGAGTTGATTTGCTTCATTGCATGTTCTTTCAAAGCGTAGGCCTTGTCTAGTTCCACTTGTGCTTGTTGTCTTATCCTCTTGGCGTTTGTGAACTCTTGCTCCGCAAGCTCAATCTGCCTCTTTGCTTGCTTCCTTGCTTCCTCAGCATATGCTTTCTCTGCCATGGCTATCCTCAAGTGCTCCCTTGCTTGCTCTTGAACCCTCAACAAGGCCATGTTGTTGGACTGCTGCTTATTATTCTGATCATTAATGTTGTTGCTGTTATTGCTGCTCTTCTCTGATGAGTTCCTGTTTGATTGATCATTCTTCTCACTCATATCTGATGACCCAATTGAGAGTTGCAAATGGGTTGAATGGTTCTCATGATAATGATCCCTCTTAGCTGATATTGCAGCATTATCAATGGGGTTTGCAATATTTGATGTGTTGGTGTTGGAGGTGTTGGAGTTGTTGTTATTGGTGGGGGTGGAGAGTTGAAGATCCAAGTTGGGGTGGAGTAGTTTGTTGTTGCTCTTGGAGGAGGTTTCAGCAGTGGTGATAGCAGTAATAGGGTTGTTCATGAAGATTGTGGGTGTTTCTGATGGCTTTTGTATTATCATCCTTGTTGGCCATGGAGCTGTGCTGAAATTGGTCTCACTTGAAGGACTTGGGCTTGAAGCTGTTCTAGAAAGGCATGCAGATGGTTGAAGAGGTTGAGATTCATGAGGCCTGAGCCTCCCCATGTTGCAAGCATCTTGGTGCTCAATGAAACTCTCAACCCTATATAAGACGAGAAAAGAATATATACGATAACCATTTGTTAGTGTTTGTTATTAGTGCATATATTGAACCACTCAAAAGGGTTTTGGATAATTATTCTTGGTTGTGGGAGTGAAGATGAGCTTTATATAGAGTTAGAGAAGAAATACCCAAAGGAAGAAAGAAAAAGGAGACAAAGGAAAAAGTGGAAATAAAAGGTGGTTGAAAAAGGTCTTTAAAAATGGTGGGGGGAAGAGGTTCCAGTTTCCACTAAATAAAGGACAAAAGAAAGTCAAGAATTCATGCCATTTTTTTAGATTTATGATGCAGTGTGGTGATCATTAATTGAAGAAAATGCAACATGTCAAATGGAAGGAACGGAGTGATCACACAAAACATAAAAGATGTTTTAAGGTGTTGGAATGCAATTGTAGAAGAAGGATTTTGATGATGAGGCAAATACAAAACAGTTACTATTATTTATATGCGACCAACGGAAAACGGGGCTTTGGAAACCGTGTTACCCCAACTGTCAATGAACAGTGCTAGCTTGTGAAAAAAAAATAAAAATTTTGGATTGAGGTTCCATCAGTCAAATGTTTGATTTTTTTTTCTTTTCTTTTTTTTATTTATCTCTTCTTTTAGTTTTTCCACCACCACCATTGTTCACTTTACATTCCATTCCAAAAAATATATTTCCCTTTTTTCAAGTCAAATCCCAAGTAAAACAAGAACCCGGCAAGTTCAGGTCATTTGATGCACAATCACCAGATTCAAAAATGGCGAAAATAAAAAAATGAAAAGAAACCTTGTATAGCACATGAAATAGCAAGAGAGGAGAGGAAAAAAAAAAAGCAATCAAATTAATCCCATCAGCCCCCACCAACCCAAATTCTAATACACATTTAGATCCATCTTTTCTTCCACATATTCCATTATCAAATTGTGAAAACTGAAGACCATTTTGTGAATCAAGAACCATATATAGACAAATAAAACAAATTAAATAAATGCTGATGTATGAGTGGAATCAACAAAACTTGATTATATTATAAACAAAGAATAAATTACAAACCTTGAGAAAACGCGGCCACAATCACAAGAGTGGCCCCGGGTGCCACACGTTTTGAGATGTGCTTTGTAATCAGACTGCACTGCATAGCCTTTGGAGCATCTTTCACAGACCCATTGCTTGTGATTGCTGTGCTTCCTCCTGAAATGCTTCTTTATCCCAACAAGGTCACCCAAGGCATGACATGGGTCATGGTGCAAGCAAGTTGGCTCAGGACACACAAACACTCTCTTCCTCACCACTGGTGTCTCCCTCTTCAATAGCTTCCATGGCACCTTGTGCCTCCTCCTATGCATCTGAAGGTTCTGGTCCCTCTGGAACCCCTGGTTGCAGATCTCACACACATAACGATCCGATTCCAGCAACGTTTTCGGCGAGAGGGACACCACTTCTGCATCCGGATCTGCATACATACAACAAACCATGATCAATTACCATCAGGTATCAAATATTGGAGACAATCCTGTTCGAGACAGATAAATTAATAGTTAATAATACACACATAACATAATTAACTATGTTATTCAAAAACAACAACATAGTTTTGGATTAAAAGAAACAAATATATATATTTATATATATACAATTTTTTTTAATGGAAGGTTTAATTTGGTTTCATGAAAATTGAAAAAAATAAATAAATAAAGTGAAGAGAATGAGGAGGGAGTAGATTTAATTTGTTGGCAAAAAAATTGGGATGATAATTGTGCACCTGGTGTTCCTGCGGGCCTTCTCTTCCTTTTATTGGTGGCAGTGCCATTTTCAGTGCAGGGAAAAGGCTCAGAAGTGGGAACTGACGATGGAGATAAGTTATTGGCTAACATGGTACTCTATGATGGCAAGTGCTTTGATGATGTGGTATATGATGATAATAAGGCCTAAGAAGAGAAATAAGTAGTGCCTATGTTTGTGTCTGTGGCTATGTTGGTGATAGAATTAAGTAAGAAGGAAGAAGAGAAAGAGATAGAGAAGAGACCATTCATTGAGGTGAAGAGAGGGAGAGAGAGGTACACCAGGCCTAGGAGGAAGACATAGATAGAGAAGGAAAAATAAAAGGCTCTTTTTTTTGTTTTTGCTTTCTTTTTTTTTTTCTTCTTCCTTTCGGTTTCCTCAGCTTTCTTTTAACTTGCTTTTAAACTTTCAGCTTTTCCATCAGCTTTCTATCTATCTATCTATCTTTATTGTTTCTCTCTCTCTCTCTCTCTCAGGGTTCCTCTCTTCCTTTCTTTCTTTCGTTGCTTCCAACCCTCATCTTCAGCAGGGATTGTCTGTAATAGCCCTCCTTAATAAACTTTCAAAAAGAGAGTGTGTGTGAGACCCAATCACTATGCTCGAAACTTGATCCCACAAGCAGCTCAATGGGCTCCATAAGAGAAAAAGAAATATCCCCACAAGGAAACAAAACCCTCATAATTTCGTCACACAGTAATTTTTTTTGCTTTGCATGCATAAATACAGGCCAAGCCCCCCCAATACACACGTAAGCTTCCTATTCTGTCATTCTCTCTCTCCAACATCTCACACACAATGTAATCCCTGTTATATAATTATTACACTAATTTAATAATGGAATTTCAGTTATATATAGTTTGTTGAAGAAGAGAAGGCTAGTTACAACTTGACTGAAATTTATTTTCTAATTAATCATTCAACATATGAATTTGTACAAATTTTAATTAATGATAAAAAATATTAAAAACATGTTAAAAATGTTATTTAATATGCATATATTGTCAGTGTAAAAAAAATTACTTATCACAAAAAATTATTATTGATATAATTTTTTAGATGATTATTATCAAAGTCAATAAACTTATTACAAATAATAATTTATACTTGAATAAAGTAAATAATCTTTATACTATCAATATATATATATATATATATATATATATATATATATATATTTCTTTTTCTTCCTAAAAACTAGTATCTAGATGGCATTTAATTTGTCACTATTTAAAAATAATTAATGCTAAATAAATTAAAATCAGTGACGAAATAGTATAATTAAACAAATCTGTCACTAAAATTTAGTGATGTTAGGATTAGGGAGAGAAAGCAATTTTTTGTTACTAAATTTGATTACCAGTTCATTGATATCTAGTAGTATGCATGAATGACTGATGGTTGTTGTATGAGTAAAGATACGAATATATATATCATTTATCTACCAAAAAAATTGTCACAGTGCCAACTCATTCAAATTTTAAATTATGAGTAGTATTTAATACTTTTAATCCTTAATTGATATCACTCACTCTTGAAGATTGAGAGAAGGGGCAGATTTGTATCTTTTATAGACCATAGTACCCATACTCGTAAGTGTGCAGGAGCTCTAATTAATTTCACTCGAAGTAGCTTTTATAAAGGCGATAATGAGGATGTGAAGTCACCCTCAAGGGGGCAATGTAGTCAATGAGGGTCATAATTTTTTCTGCTCAAGATGCTTTGCTTTTTGGTAAAATGGGAGCATCAACTTAACAGTGGCGGGTTAAAATTGGCAACATTGTCTCTTCTAGATGAGGTTCTTAACATTGTCGAGATTGTTGAAAATTGAAATGCCCCAATATTATTATTACATACAGTGCAACAATGGCATTTGATTTTACCTTGAGTTGAAGAACGGAGGCGAGAGAGAGAGAGAGAATATATAAAAAAAAAAAGAGGAAAAATTGTGGTATCCCTTGTCAATGTCAATAAGAAAAACATATGTTTAGCCAGGCAGATTTCTTTTGAGATAGATTTTCATAAAACTATAGTATAA